>NC_138548.1:85865815-86150815 GCF_964273705.1 Natrix helvetica
GCAATTGGCACACAACATGAAGTTGCGCAAAATTATCCTGGCCATGGTAGCTCTCTACCCTTCAACTAGGAGCCATGAATCCAGGAAGATCCCTAAATTGTGCAGAGGTTCTGTCAGGGAGGTAAAACTCTGCTCTGAGTTACATATGGAAAATTCCCAGAACCTGAAGCCCTAAAACCAGAAGCAGTCTTGCTAAAGTTGAGTTGAAACCTATACTTCTTCATCCAGACCCCTACCACCTGCAGAAAGAACCTCCTTGGCATTGCTTGGTTGGTAGATATCTAAATCTGGATATAATTTATACTTAACTCAATGCCATTAAATGACTACACCCAGAGGCTTCAAATAGGTGTCAAACAGTGATGTGAGGGAAGCAACACTATTCATTTTTTTTAAAAGATATATTTTTCTAAAGCTGCTGAGAAAGCTCAAAACACCATCTCACTTCATTAAAACCACTGCATATATATTGTTATAAGCTCTACAAGTTTATTGTTAGATTCATCCAATCTTCCATGTGATACCTACTTCACACGGAAGCTTTGAGCTTCTTTCCTTGAGGAAAGGAATTAAATAAAGCCAATGAATGATATATCACTTGATCTTTTCTCATATAGCATGTTAATCTCCATATAATATAATAAATATACTTTGGGTGTTGAAAGTCTGAACTTAGATTGCTGGAAGAAATAATTAATGCTGGATAGCAACCTGCAGTTGCTACAAAAGCTGGTTTGAGTGATCAGTGATCATAGTTAGTAAAAAATGTTGCAGATTCAGAAAACAAATGTCCTATTGTGTGAAGTTATTGTTCCATTGTTGCTGACTGTGCATTGTTTAATGAAAACATATTATGAAATATTAATAAGTTATTTACCAGAAAGGTAATAAGAAGTAACAGAAGAATAAGAAGTCATAAAATATTGCCATTGTTTATGTCTCTACTTTGTAATCTTATTAGTCTCCCTCCTTTCTTTTCTGCTTTAAAAATTTTCAGATATGATTTCCAAGTTGATCTTGTTAATATTTAAATTATTACTTTTTATATTAATTTTGAAACTTGACAATGAGGTTCTCCTGTTGGATTCACACTGATGGTTTCAAGAGGCTACACAACACTTAAAGAGCAATCGTCTGGAATGATTGAAAGATTCCATATGCTTTTGTCTAAATGCCTAAAGGAAGAATTGGTGTGATAATTTGGGGAGGTGGAAAGTAGTGTATAAACCATTATTTGAGAAAGACTGTGAGATGTTTATGTGTAACAATGGATTGAATGATGTATAGATAAATATCCATTTTGCTGGCATTGCCTCTTGGAGGTGGAATGGAAGGAACCTCAGCAGCAATTTACATTACAAATAGTGACTCCATGGGTTCAGCTAATCCAATTTTTAGGCAGTAAAATTTCTTTTTTTAAGAAAAATAAAATCTTTGATTGGTCTAAAAACCTAGTTATAGTTATTGCTCTCTAGCCAGTTATCAGAGTCATGATGGCACAGTGGTTAGAATGCAGTACTGCAGGCTAATTTTGCTGACTGCCAACTGTCAGCAGTTCGACAGTTTGATTCTCACCAGCTCAAGGTTGACTCAACTTTCCATCTTTCCAATATTGGTAAAATGGGGAGTCAGATTGTTGGGGGCAATATACTGACATTGTAAGCCACTTAGAGAGGGCTGTAAAGCATTGTGAAGTGGTATAGAAATATAAACACTATTGCTATTAGAAACAAAACATTTCTTAGCCCCAGAGTATCCCACAAATTCTTTTCTATGGCTCTTTGAGGATCTTGTGGCTATGAATCCTGAAAACTGGCAACACAATTTCCAGCCATTTAAAGCTTGGAAGCAAGTGAAAAATAATATTTACTTAAAACAAGTATTTCAGTTTAAAAGCAACAACAAATGCAGGAGAATCCATATGATTAATTCACTTCCACCCACTAGACAACCCATAGCAGAGTTTATATATTAATCAAAGTTACCCACCTGTAGCATAATGACATGAGAATAAAGAAATAATTGTGACTAAAGAAGAGAAAGACAAATTCAGATACTAGTTATTAGTTCCAAATGATCAGTCATTCTTATCTAGAAACATGATGAAAAGATGTCTGATAATTTTCATTTTATCCTTGATGACCTCAAAAAGCTCTACAACCATAGAATGTGATTAGTACCACAAGTTATACTTGAGTTCCTTCATGTAGTTTATTGAGCTGTTCACAGGTTAAAATGACTTTACATTGTTGCGGGCATTGCTCATCTCAGATTACTTTTTGGCAGATCTTCTTATGGTAAAGATGGCAAACAGTTGAAAAGCTAGGAAGAGGAGCATACTTCTTGGTTGTATAATCTGTAATGGCATGTAGGAAAGACCTTGGGAAATGGCAAGGAAATGACTAAATAACAGATAGCATAGCCTGCCACTGTATAGTGAATAGGGCTAAAAGATCAGTAGAGACACTCCCAAATTTCTTGGACTGCAAAGGAGGGTGGTGGTTGGTGGTGGGGAGTTGTATTTTCAAATGGCAAGATTCTGTTAGTGTGGCATTAGTAGAATTAACTCATCTGGCTAGGATTCCTATCTGATTTACCCCACAAGGCTGACATCAATCTTACAAGTCTGAATGTACAATTTTCCTTCAAATGTATTGCACACTCTCTAAATCAGGACTGGTATGGCAAAGAGACAGACTCCGAATTTCTCTCAGTAGCACATTTATTTTGGACCAAGCAAAGGTGGGTTGTACCATAAGGCTGGAAAAGCACTATGTACAATGGTTCAATCAGCATTTATACTTTATTAGTTACCTAAGTAAGTAAATACAAGTTGATTACAAAGGAAACACATATTATCTATGAAGCAAAGAAGTTACTAAAATATCCTCATCATTTCTTCTTGTTAATGGATATCAACTATTTCAGGAAAGTTTATTGAAAGAAGCTGATGTGTTTTCCAGGTGCTTTCCAAAGGAGACCAGAGCAAAGACTATCTGACACTTCCTCGGACATCTGTCCTCATATTTACACAATTTAACCTAAACTTTTATAGAAATTACTTAGGCCACCTTGATCTACACCATCTCCTTTACATACAGCTCAATAAACTATGGATGGTCTCTTTTGAGCCTCTTGCCCTATCCATTATCCAGCTGCTGGCTATGATGTCTCTTATCTGACTTGTCCCTTGGCAGTACTTCTTTCCTTACACAGTCTTAAAACAATGACATTGCTTAGTTTTAATAAACCAGCCTAATTTGATTTGATGTATGTACTTAGTTGCTGCTAATTTGTCCATTGATGCTTAATTTAGGGTTTGCAATATTAAACACACCACAAGAAATGCCAGAGTAGCTATAAACTTTTAGAGATGGATTACTAAGAAATTGTCTCTGAATATATTCATATTACCAGGTGGAACCCTTCTTAATCTGCTATCTGAGCCCAAATATCAAGGATATTCTCAGGAATACAACTTGCTTTCATTGGACAACTGCTTATAGGCCTCCAACCTCTCTTCCCCCGCCCAAGGGTTTCTTAGTTTAAGTGTCAGCAAAAGGTTACATATTAATGAGTATTAAGTGCCTAGCAGGTTCTGCTACAAGAAAAAGAGGCAAATAATTAACTGATTGAGGTCAGAGTTGAACTTTGTTATCTCTCAACTTGCAAGATGAAATAGGAAGATCTAGCTTGTCTAAGCAGCCTCTCTTCCAGGTGTTAATTGAAAAATGCAGGTCAATCACAGGACATTTGTATAGGAAGGATAATGGTTTTTGGTCGTGCACATAACTTTGCAGCAAAGGTCCCATCAAAGACTTGATCCTTTTTTTTTCAGCTAGGGTTTTAAATTCTGGAAAGACAATGTCAAGTGGATGAGGTCAGGGATATGTATTTCTTTGCTGAGAATATTTTTAACTGCCTGTTTATCATTAAGGACAAATTATAAAATGGATCTCAGTGTGACTACAAACTCACCCTGCTCCTCTTAGTATGATTTGTTTAGTTTCCTCTTTAGTTCTTCCAAGTCAACATGGGAGGATGGTGATAGCATCATCATTTGCATCAATATATATATATATTTAATTTCCCATGCTTAAAATTACATTTCATCTGAATAAGCAACACTGGGATTCCTGTATTAAAATGTAAGATTTTAGGATAAACAAAAGAAAGGCTTGCTTTTTGGCAAGCATTGTCCCCCCTCCCGCGCCCCCTTAGGTGTTTTTTGCCTTTCTTTACCAGCAGGATTTTTTTCTTTAAAATAACTGCTGTTTATTTTATTTTGCATTTATAGAATATGTTATTAATTTCAGTTGACGGTAAAATATTCCAATTTTATATTGAACACAAATCTTGTAGAAACTTGGTTTAATTCAAAAGGAATTTTCACAGTCCTTGATATGGCTCCAAAACTTGTTATTTCCTTCCGAATAAAAATGACTCCATTTGCTTTGCTCTTAGTAATAAACTTTGGTTTTTACAAACTTTTCACTTTTTTATTTATTTACATGCTCTTTTAAATCAAAGCATCTTGTCTTACCATTATGCCTACAAACTGACTTTTTGTCTTTGTCCTTTATAGTTCTCTTTGTTGTTGCAAAAAGGCAGCAATATCTTTGTTAGAGCTCTTTTGATGCTTGCTGGCATGCCTATGTTTTGTGTTAGGCACAAAATAAAAAGCAAAAGTTATGGACGAAGCAAACATTAAGCTAACAACATAGTTATTCAAAGGAAAAAATCAAGTTCCCCACAGAAGGAAAACACCAGAAACAAAAGAGATGGGAGGGGAAAAAACCCAGTTTAATATTGGATATGACAGCTTTAGAAGGAACCACCATGGACTTCTAGGCATAGCTTCAGAAGCAGCAGCTGGAAGATGTCTTTGTTCACCGCTTCCATCCCCTGTATCTTCTTCAGTAATTGGCTGTTATGAAAAACATCTATAGGAGGTTGCTCAGGAGAGATCTAAAGATTATTGCTGAAGAATAGGAATTGGTCTTGCCTTTTATTTTGCTTCCTTTCTCAGTGATAACCTGGGCTTTTCATCCAAAATATCATTTTCTTGTCTGAAAAAAATATAAAACAAAGATTTCACTGAGAGTTTTACAACCAAGGATAATTATATACTCTCACAAAGCGCTATTCAAAACCAGATATGTAGGCAACTTAATCACCAAAGACATGCTATAAACTATAAAACCAGACCTGACTCTACTTCATCCATGTCATTGCATGACTTCTCTCAGAGGGGACAATTTTGTCAATGTTAATCCATACTCCTAAATAACTTCTGAAGACACACACAATAAAATGCAAACTTTAAAGGCTATTTACATCAGCAAATTTCAATTTTGTATTATTTATTTATTTAAAACAATTAGCTGCCCAACTCCAGGATATAGGAGGTCTACAAAATTAGGAAAAACAATTAAAAACATTGACTCACACAGACAATTGCCTGGATAGCTGAAGTGGGCATCTTTTGTAGTTAAGAGGCCACTGCCATATCCCCATGGATGCCTTTTATATAAGTATGTGGATTGTGTGTATATGTTTATTTCTCTTTGTTATGTTCTCATATATGCTAAAAAAATAAATAATAGGGACAAACAAGCATAAAATGCACGTGTCAGTAAAATTTTAGAAAAATTATGCATATTAAGGGAAACTTCATACATACATAATCTTATATATCAGAAGAAAAAGTCACACATGTCTATATTTTTAGATAGATTTAAAACAATGAAGTAAATGAGGTGACTGGATGATGTCACCGAAGCAGTGGGTGTGAGCTTAAATGGACTCCAAAGGATGGTAGAGGACAGGAAGTCCTGGAGGAATGTTGTCCATGGGGTCACGATGGGTCAGATATGACTTTGCAGCAAACAACAAAACCATGAAGAACATAAAGTGATACAAAAAAATGGGATAAGATCACCTCAGGAGTTGCAACATTCTGAGTTGATAGGTGCCAGGTTTGTTGTGCTTAGTCTTTCTTGACTTCATTTCTCTGTGAAGAAAAAGTGGGGCAGAGAAACAATGATAGGAAAGTGAGAAGGTAACAAGGCCACAGTGAGCTTACATAATATCTATGAGTTCATTGTGAGTTTCAGAAATTATCAGTATCAAAGGTGACACCATAACCAGATTTCTCAATGTGATGAACAATTGTGGCAACGTGATAGAGCTGCTAAACCCAAAATTTAGTGATTTTCAAATTTAGCACTTCATATCCTATTAACATAGAAAATCAAACAATTATCTCAGAACTAACTATTTATTTGCTTGTATGTTTATTTATTGGGTTGCTCAACTCCTAAATTATTCTTCACCCTGTACTACATTCCTAAATGACTCTTATTGACCCAATACTACACTGTTTCCCCAGTGTAGTAATAAAAGTACAATAATAAGAGAATAATAAAAACAAATGTAACAGGGTAAACTGAAAAGCTTTCAGAGAATTCCATATGTGATTTTATAAATAAAATTATGCTTTGATTACTAAGTGGCTGGACCTATGTTGTTGCTGAAGTCCATAACCAACTGGAAGGTTGGGAATGGAAACTAAACAAAAACAAACTTGGACATACTTAACTGTTTCAAATATGTGATCAATTCATTGAAATTTGTCACCTGATATTTCCAAAGTCATAACTCTGATGCAACTTGAATAATTTTTGTATAATTTTTGAGGTTTAGTTGGTTAGATCAATGTTGCATTAAGTTCCAAACCTTTAAAAAATCCAAATTAATTTATATGGGGACCAGCTATTCACATTTTCATTCTGATTCCTAATTAATTGTTTATGTAATTAATTGCCAATGATTATAGATTTGTTCCTGTTTTATTTCTCATGTCATTTTATTTGCTTTAAGTAACATATGTCACTGCTGTAATTAGCAACTTTTTAATTACTTTACAGTGTGTGCCACTAATAAAATAATTTGAGAAATTTAACTTATAGTACATTTTATCCAATCATTAGTTCAAATAACTAATTTAAGCAATATATTGGTAGTCATTTCAATAAACCTTGAATAACATTGAAAACTGAAAATAAAATTGTCATTTCTATAGTACATTTGTATGTTGAAAGAGCAAAGAAAAACAGCAATTGTTGCTTTAGAAATCATAACCTGAATCTGTCTTTATTTATACATGCCACAGAATTCATAGAATTATGAATAGGGATGAGACGTGTCTGCTAATGATGATAATGATGAGAAAATCTCTATCACTCAATTGCTAAAGGCAGCTTTACTTTCCAACAGCTTATATTCTGAATTGGTGCCTTTAACAATCTCAAACAACAATATCTGCCTATCACAGGTCCTCGAGAAAGACTTGATAAATAAATAAAAATGCCAAATCCAGTCTAAACATCTGGCTGACTGTGAAACCAACCATGTGATCATTACAAATCATCTGGGGTCTTTATGGTCTCATCCTATAGAACAGCTGGTAATAGCTATGAAAATACAGTAGCTACCTGATAGGCTCAGGATTTGTAACGGTAGTGAATGCATTAATCTTCTTCCAGCAGAGCACTCAATAGTTTTCTGTTGTGTTCTTTAACATATATAGTGCTGATTTGTTGCAAATGGTGGTTCAAAAAAAGCTATGTGTCTGCTCCATTTACCATTCATTCCATGCATACTATCTGGTAAAGAAACCAAAACCACTAAGAAAATAGACATTGCTTTCAACATACTTAAATCCACCTAATTTAATGTTCTACTAAGGGGTAAGCAAATGATATTCACATCAAGGCAAGAAACTGATAGTGTTCTCTTGTTTATGCTAGGAAACTTGCCTTTATAATTATGCTGCTTCTGTACCAAAATGTTATCTGTTCCTTATCAGCTAGGCCAGGGAAATAGGTATGTATTTGTGTTACAACCCCTGGTATGCCCAAATATGGGAGGGAGCTCACTACTCCCTCTTTCTGTCCTTCGGCTCATTACAGAGGACCAACCAGGCAGAAAACTATATTTTTTATTTTTAATGTTGCCTTTTTATATTTGTGTTGTATTTGTGCTGATAAATAAATAAATGGAGACTAGTATAGATCTATTTCAAGCTATTTAGCTCTCATCAGCTAGCCATACATGCAATTAGGAAGAGAGCCTGTGGCTTAGTGGCAATTACATTGGCCTAATATGCAATACAGCCCCGGTTTGATTCCCAGTAAGGGTATGGCTAGCTGATGAGAGCTAAATAGCTTGAAATAGATCTATACTAGTCTCCCTTTATTTATTTATCAGCACAAATACAACACAAATATAAAAAGGCAACATTAAAAATAAAAATATGGTTTTCTGCCTGGATAGTCCTCTGTAATGAGCCGAAGGACAGAAAGAGGGAGTAATGAGCTTCCTCCCATATTTTGGCATACCAGGGGTTGTAACACACACACACACACACACACATACGTACATATATATATATATATATATATATATATATATATATATATATATGTGTGTGTGTGTGTGTGTGTGTGTGTGTGTGTTTGTGCGTGTGTGTGTGTGCGCGTATGTATATGTATATAAAGTATGTACACACACACACACACACACAAACAAACAAACCAATGTCTCTATAATAGTAGAGCCAGATTGAGAAGCTGAACTGTTAGGAGACCGGAAGATATGAGAAATGTTCAGCCCTGAGATACTTGGTCAAAAATATCAGATTTAGGAATTTAGTTTTGACTGCAATAACAATTAAGGGATAGCTGTATAGTACACATAAGACTACTGAAAACAAGCAACAAAAACACCAATTGCTTTACTAACAGACGAAAAGAGAGCACCTTAAGAAGATTAGGAAGCAAGTGTCAACAAAATGCAAGCAAAGTACAGATGAAACTCAAAAAATTAGAATATCGTGCAAAAGTTCATTTATTCCAGTAATGCAACTTAAAAGGTGAAACTAATATATGAGATAGACTCATTACATGCAAAGCAAGATAGTTCAAGCCGTGATTTGTCATAATTGTGATGATTATGGCTTACAGCTCATGAAAACCCCAAATCCACTATCAGAAAATTAGAATATTGTGAAAAGGTCAAATATTCTAGGCTCAAAGTGTCCAACTCTAATCAGCTAATTAAGCCAAAACACCTGCAAAGGGTTCCTGAGCCTTTAAATGGTATCTCAGTCTGGTTCAGTAGGAATCACAATCATGGGAAAGATTGCTGACCTGACAGTTGTGCAGAAAACCATCACTGACACCCTCCATAAGGAGGGAAAGCCTCAAAAGGTAATTGCAAAAGAAGTTGGATTTTCCCAAAGTGCTGTATCAAAGCACATTAATAGAAAGCTATGTGGAAGGGAGAAGTGTGGAAGAGAAAGGTGCACAAGCAGCAGAGATGACCGCAGCCTTGAGAGGATTGTCAGGAAAAGGTCATTCAAAAGTGTTGGGGACTTTCACAAGGAGTGGACTGAGGCTGGAGTCAGTGCATCAAGAGCCACCACACACAGACGGATCCTGGACATGGGCTTCAAATGTCGTATTCCTCTTGTCAAGCCACTCCTGAACAACAAACAACGTCAGAAGCGTCTTACCTGCACTAAAGAAAAACATACCTGGTCTGTTGCTCAGTGGTCCAAAGTCCTCTTTTCTGATGAGAGCAACTTTTGCATCTCATTTGGAAACCAAGGACCCAGAGTATGGAGGAAGAATGGAGAGGCACACACCGCTTGATATAAATTGATTGAAATCACTAACTGAATTTATATGCTGACTAAATATTGCTATTTTGTATTGTACCTTGTTTAAATGTATACCATGAGTATGGGGGGAGGGGACACCTGCACACTGCAACTGCCAAAATTTGTAACCTTTCCATCACCCTTTCCCTTTTTTATTCCCTAAAAATACCAATAAAACTTTGTTTAAGATTCTTGAAGTCCAGTGTGAAGTTTCCACAGTTTGTGTTGATTTGGGGAGCCATGTCATCTGCTGGTGTTGGTCCACTGTGCTTCATTAAGTCCAGGGTCAATGCAGCCGTCTACCAGGAGATTTTGGAGCACTTCATGCTTCCTTCCGCAGATGAGCTTTATGGGGATGCTGACTTCATTTTCCAGCAGGACTTGGCATCTGCCCACACTGCCAAAAGCATCAAAACCTGGATCAATGACCGTGGGATTACTGTGCTTGATTAGCCAGCAAACTCACCTGACCTGAATCCCATAGAGAATCTATGGGGCATTGCCAAGAGAAAGATGAGAGACATGAGACCGAACAATGCAGAAGAGCTGAGGGCCGCTATTGAAGCATCCTGGTCTTCCATCACACCTCAGCAGTGCCACAGGCTGATAGCTTCTATGCCCGTTGCATTGAGGCAGTAATTGCTGCAAAAGGGGCCCAAACCAAGTACTGAGTACATATGCATGCTTATACTTTTCAGAGGTCCGATATTGTTCTATGTACAATCCTTGTTTTATTGATTGCATGTAATATTCTAATTTTCTGAGATTGTGGATTTGGGGTTTTCATGAGCTGTAAGACATAATCATCACAATTATGATAAATCACAGCTTGAACTATCTTGCTTTGCATGTAATGAATCTATCTCATATATTAGTTTCACCTTTTAAGTTGCATTACTGAAATAAATGAACTTTTGCATGATATTCTAATTTTTCAAGTTTCACCTACAAGATTATCCTTAAGGGAAGATAGAACATGATACACATATTGGCCATAGAAATGTGCCTCCATCCAAAAGTAAACATGGACTCCATACTTATGTGCATAATTGAATGGATAAATAAATAAGTAACAAATATTACATAACTTAACAGCGTTGCTATTCATCAAGAATGCTATTTCTAAAATTTCTAACCATTGCTATGGAATTTTTAAAGTTAAAACCATAGAGTACAATTGATACTGCTGCTAACATCACAGTAATTATTTAGAATTGAAATCCTTGAAAAGAGAGTAAGTTCTTTATTTCTCTCTGCAGATCCTATTCTCCTATTTGAAAAAAAGTGATATCTAGAAACGTGTATGTATGTTGGAGATAAAATATACTTTTGTGATAATCTTTTTGTGATAAAACCTAGGTTTTATTTATTTGTTTCATCAATATGTATACTGCCTATACCCAGAACTCTAGCTGGTTCACACTTTTAAAAGCATGAAAATTCACAAGATAGAAAAATATAGTAATTTCCATATGCTCATTTACTGTTGTTAATGACTGACAAACGTCAATTCCAAAATATTCATTAAACAAAGGACCACTTCACTGCTTTTTAAAACTACAGAATGATGGAGACCATCCTGATCTCAAGGGTCAAGTTGTTCAGCAATAAGCGGGCTGTGACTCTGTAAGCTGTTCAATGGTTCCTTGCCCCTTTGATCTTTTGTGTGACTGAGTACCTATCATCCCATCAACCATTCTTCTGGTCAGACTAATAATAATGAAATGATATGTGCTGAGCTAGGGTTGCATAGATAATATGGAAGGAGGGCAATTGAACTTGCTGGGATTTTATTGTTTAATTGTTGCTTAAATGGGTGGTCTTAAATCTTCTAAATAAACAAATAAAATGGGATGGGAGCTAAAAAAGAAAAGTAAAATCTTGTTGATATTCCACCAGTGCCCCCCCCCCCACATGCAGTTGTACAAAACATTATTGGAATATTCTTTATTGACCAAGTGTGACAGGACCCACAAGGAATTTGTCTCTGGTGCATAAGCTCTCATACAAACAAGAAAGTGATAAGATACAATCATGAACCATAAGATACAAATAACAAGTGATAAATCATAAAATACTAATAGGAGGTAGTAGGAAAGAGGAGAAAGATTGGAAGATGAGAAAGATAATAGCAATACAACCCTACTACATGGGTTTACATGTTTAAGCATAAGACAGTGCTGTAGGTATTAGGTTTTAACAGTGTGATGGCATGGGGGGGGGAAAAACTATGTGTCTAGTTGTTTTGACATGCAATATCCTATAGTGGGGAGAAGTTGAAACAGTTTATATTCAGGAAATGAGAGGTCTGTAGATCTTTTTCAGCCCTTTTTGGCTCGTGCTGTGTACAGGTCCTCAGACCTGCAGACTGGTTGCATTTGTTTTTTCTACAGTTCTAATTATCTCTGGAAGTCTCTACTTGTTCTGTCTGGTTGTTGTGCCAAACCAGACAATTATAGAGGTACAAATGCAGACCCGATAATTCCTCTGTAGAACTGTATCAGCAGATCCTTTGGGCAACCTAAGTTTTAATTCTGTGACAGTAACTATTTCATAGCAAAAATAAAAATCTGTAATTCAGGAAAATATAGTAATAGAGTTAGCCTTTGCAATGAATCAAAATCAGACTGATGATATCCCAGCCAGCTAGCCTTGTGTTAATTGTCATCTTAAAATGGAGTAGATTAAAACATGTTAAAATTCCTCTTCCCCTGTCTTCAAAGTATTGGCTTTAGTTTCTAAAGCCCCTCAAAAGTTAGCATTGGATTTTAATTGTTAACATTGCAGAGGGGACAATTATTAAACATGCATGGAGAATAATCATATTTACTGTGTACAACTAATTAAATTTAAGTTCAAATTAGATTTAATTTCATCCCGGCTGCTAGTGTACCACTCAGCTATTAAAGATAAGTGCTTAATAAAATAAAGCTTGCAGTTCTTAGAAATTTGTTAGTATACATAGTCTGTATGAAGAATATTGTTTCAGGCTATAGTAGTTTATTTCATATAAGTTATTTCTTTTACTTCAGAGGAACCAGGCGGCTATATTAAAATCTTATAATATGTTTAAATTGACATGAGACCAGCAGTGGGATTCACTTACCTCCCCTACCAGTTCACAAATGCAATGCTTACACATTACGTCAGGGTGGGTGGGAGGAGCCTCCCGCAGCCACGGCTACCAGTTCGCCCAAACCGGAGACAACCAGCTGAATACCACCTCTACATGAGATGCATAGAGTACTTGGTTTGTTCAGATGTTGCAGGTGAAATGTTGACTTTTTTCAGACACGCATAGAGCAAGATCTTATATAGGATTCTGTTGTCATAGAAGTCATTGCAGTGCACATGCAAATATTGTTCCCTAATACATAAAACACATTTAGATATGTTGAGGCATCCACAGCATCACACAGCAACTCAAGAATGGGTACTCCATTCATTTCAGATGTTAACCAGTTTTACAACATCTGAATAGGGTTATGGACCCGCATAAACATTTCTTTGTTAAGTGGAGCCTATCATTAAAACAGCTGGAAAAAGAAAAAAAATCAAAAGAAAGTCCAGTTAAGTTTATTTTATATATGTCTTCAATATATGTGGTCACTCAATTCCAAGTGATTCTGGGTGCAAATATGGAACTAAATTCAGGTCAAAATCCACTTTCTTTTATTTATATTATAGACTGAACTGCGCTGTTTCTTTGTATCTATCCCCCGGCCTTCTCCAACTTATATTGTGCCTATTTGGACATAGATGTGCCTGAAAGATTAGTTATGAGTTTAAGCCTACAAGATTCATAAGTTCGGCAGTTTGAGTCTCACTGGCTCAAGGTTGACTTAGCCATCCATCTTTCCTAGGGTGGTAAAATGAGTACCCAGATTGTTGGGGGCAACATGCTGGCTCTGTAAACCACTTAGAGAGGGCTGTAAAACCCTGTGAAGTGGTATATAAGTCTAAGTGCTATTGCTATTTTTAACTATCTCCATTGCTTTCAACTCACAATTACCTATTTAAATATGATTTAAATAATAAACAACTTTACCTTCTTTTGAAATTGATAGTATCATTCTGACAGGGGATTTACCTATCATATGACTCAATCACTCTGCTCACTACAGAAAAGGCAAAAAAAAAAAACCTTTCCTTGTATAGGAGAGTGTTAGCATGCACTTCATTACAAACCCAGATGGAAAGTATACTTATTTATTATACAATACATTACTCTGCTTATAATCATGGACTCTAGCTTAAATACCACTTTAAAATATATAACTTTACAGAAAGTATGTCTAATGGATAGATGTATCTAAGAAGGAACTATGCTTATCTTACTTAAAGGTTTTGCTGGTATTCAGTAACAGTGGATAACCTTAGGATTTTTCCTGGGTATTGACCAGAAAATAATTGGGGCCTGATGAACTTGGGAGGATTTTTTTGTCCCAACTAGGTTTATATATATGCTGGAACAGAGGCATGAATATTCTTGTTGCTAGGTGATGTGGAATCTTTCTACCTATACTCAGTGAGCAGCGTAACACAAGCACCAGATGATAGACAAAGGTTCCCAGTTTCTTGGTTTAAAACTATGAAGCATTTCTACCTTTTGTGCTCTATGAACTTAAATTTGTTTTTAAATAGGATTTGATGATCACTGTGGCTGCAAGTGGCCCAAAAGAAATAAAAATGAAGTGAAATTTGGAGGAAAATTCTAGAATACAAGTGTTACTTCCAAAAATGAAACTCAACAAATATAGCCTGCCAAGCAGGATTACTCAATTGGTGGGATATTTGGGTTTAGCAACTGCCTCGGATGTCATACTTTTCTCTAGAACAATATATCTTGATCTTGGCAACTTTAAAATGTATGGACTTCAATTCCCGGAAGTCCCCCAGTAGCATGGTTGTTAGGGAATAGTGGGAATTGAAATCCACACATCTTAAATTGCCAAGACTGAGAACACTCTTCTAGAAATTCTAGACCTTTTATACGGTAGTGCCCCTTCATTTTAGACCACAGCAATGCTAGGCAGCAAATTGGGTTGAAATGTTACTAGTTTTCAGTTTATCATTTGTTCATTTTTGTCCAGTTTCAACCGCCCTGTTGAGTTATGTATATATGTAAATCACCTCACCTGAGATTTACCTATCCATCTTGTTAGAAGTATAGTAGAATTCTTTATTGGCCAAGTGTGATTGGACACACAAGGAATTTGTCTCTGGTGCATAAATTCTCAGTGTACATACAAGCAACAAGTGATAAATCATGAACACAGTCATCGTAAAATATACATTCATCATAACCATAAGATGCAACACTTAGTGATAGTCATAGGATACTAAATGAGGAATCAATATAATAAATAAATAAAACAATAAATAAAATAATAAAAAATAAAAAATAGAGGTAACTGCAGTTTAGTAAAATATTGTCATAATTGTGGGTGGGGACAGGACAGGAGTTCAAAATGTTCTGGAACAATTAAATGCTCAAGAGAATATGCAACACAGAGAGTCTCTGTCAATGTATCAAAGATTTATTATTATACAGATGTGAATATGCATATGCGCACACACAAATGTACACATGTTTGCTTATGTTACACCCTAGCTAAGGGATGCAGGAGGATTGGAAAAACACTCCATGCATAGATATTAAATATACAAGTTGGGGATTTTCCAATTTAGATCTATAAAGCTTATCTTTTTATCTTTTGGCAGCACATCCATCACAAATTCCTTTCAATGTCATTGCAACATTTATTGAACATTATATGGACTGCTGAATGGAAGTTCCTATTATTGATAGCTGGCATTCAGACCTGGTCTGATACCTTCCTTTTTTTTTCACCTTCCTCTATCCATCTGTATTTTTCTTTAGTTTGAAATTCCATCTCCCAATATTTTATTATTTATATGTAGATACCATAACTGCTTCCAAGCCATTCGATGATTCCATGGTCAAGGAAGGGAATTGAATCAAAGGTCCTTTCATTTCAATTCAACACTACACTGTGCTATGCTGGATCTCTATCTCTATGCTTCTAAGTTTTGTGGGAAAACTCACTTTCCATTAGATAACAGAATTGCCCAATTCTAATCTAGTCCATCTAAATCTTTAACTTTAACTTTAACTTTTATTTAATTTATAAACCGCACCCTCTCCCCGAAGGGACTTGGGGCAGTCTACAGTCATATTAAAACACAATATAAATACATATAGATGGAGGAGGCAACATACAAACTGTACAATAATAATTAAAATTAAAAATTAGAAATACATTAAAATCTACCCCTAAAAAACTACCCCAGAATAAAATAATTGCCAGGAGGATAAAGATGGGACTATAAATGGGCTAGGCCAGCTAATTGGAACAGGTGGGTCTTGAGTTTCTTAAGGAAGGAGCGGACGTCGGTAGTGGTTCTGATATCTATCTTTGTGGGGTTTTATAAATCTATCTTTGTGGGGTTTTTTTTAATGCACTTTTCCTTTTTCAGTTCCAAGCATTCCAATGGTCAGTAGCTGCTTCTTTGGGAGACAGCACTGACTGCTGCACATAGTTTGCATTTAGAAATCTACCACAAATCCCAAGGAATTAAAAACAAAACACTTTTGCAGTGATCGCTGTTTTTCATATCATCTCCGAATATTATTTTTGATGACCCTAGCCAATAAAGGCAAGAAGGAAGGAAAAAAAGTAAGTTGAATATTTTAATATACTTAAATTTTACCTTTCCTTTTAGCTTCAGGCCAGACCAAGTTGCTTTTCTGTACTTCCCGTTTCTTTAGCCATTTATATGTATTTTCCAAATTGATCTATCAGTTGTCTTTCAAATTAATCCATGGTCTTTATGAACCAGGAATCTCTTACCAGAAAATTTGGCCATTACATCTTTTCAGTACAATTGCTACTTGGTTTATGGAAATCAAGGTTTGAATATTGTACAGGATTCCCAATTTCCAAGAAGGAAGCATCTATCTAAAGGTTTGGGACTTATTGTGTTTCATGGGATGTTTTATGAAATAGGAAAACAAGTCTTGCTGAACACATTACATCACTGGTTTTATTTTTCAATCTGTTATTTTACTCCCTTGTGATCTTTAGAAATATAAGCTGAAACTAGGCCAAACTTCATGGGTTTAATATTAATATATAAGTGTTTTACAAAGAATTATCATTAAACTTACATTTAAAAACACATTGGGGGAAGAAAAACAGTTAATCAAATAAATTGTCCATTATAGTTAGTTTCCCCAATTCTTAATAGAACACAGCTGCCTTACCCAATTTCCTGCAGTAATCATTTGACTACAATTTATTTGCTAATATGTGTATGTCACCCTTATCTGCTGAAAGGTAATGGAAGTGAAATATGCAGATGCCCCATCCAGAAAGGTTCATTGTTGTATTTTCCATACAGCTTAAGTAGCTAAATTGCCCAAGGATGCTTTATAATACAAGATGGATAATGATAAAAAGAAGAAGAAAATGTACATGATTATTTCATTTCCAGCAACAAATTGTCTTTTTTATTTCTAAGAAAGGGAAACTGTGAGATAAAACAAAAATAAAACTTATGTGCTGGAAGTAATCAGCATAACTGGAGAAAACTATCTGTAGACGGAAGGACTAATAAAATTATACTGCATTCCCAGCGAATGGTGTATAGCGAGAATCTATATAACAAGGTTAGTTAACAATGTTAGAGTCTTTGCTATTACTAAGCTTCCTGCCACAATTTTGAGTCATTAAAATATAAGCTGTTTTGCCATTTTTGATCTGATTATGTCCATAAACAGAAAACAGATATATTTTTGTTGTTCCATATCACCTAGGGTACTCAGAGCAGGAAAGGAATTCAGTTTTCATTTACTTTGGAATTGTTAGGTTCTGAACAGGGAGTTATGGGTTGAAATACCATTTTAATCATAAATGCATGTTTTTGGTTTCACCTTCTCTTTTTTGACTTGGACAATAGCAGATGAGTTTCCAGAAAAGGAAAGACAAGATGTAAAGTGTGCATATAAATCTGAATATTGAAAATTGTTATTATGAATTATACCTCAGTTGGGGGATTTTAGGGTACTTTACTAATTGTATTGCCTAAGAACTATGTCCTAATTCAGTGAAGGGAGAAGAGAAGAAGCAACACTCATCATCCTACTGGGCTATTAGCACTGGCTAGATTAGGATAAATATACAGGACGATATTATGTAATGATCCTAACCATGCCAATTATCTGTGTCTAGATGATGCTTACATTTTTTTTCTGAGATGAGAACTATACAGTCTGCAGAAAACCTGAACTACTGAAAGATGTTTCCTTACCCTTCTCTTCTTTAATAATGATATGTTTATAAGGTCTATGAAGTCATTTAAATAGCAATAGCACTTAGATTTAAATACCGCTTTACAGTGCTTTACAACCCTCTCTTACAGAGTCAACATATTGCCACCGACAATCTGGGTCCTCATTTTACCCACTTTGGAAGGATGGAAGGCTTAATCAATCTTAAGTTTTGTAAGATTTGAACTGCCAAATTGCAGTAAGTCAGCAGTCAGCAGAAGTTGCCTGCCGTACTGCATTCTAACCACTGTGCCACCATGGCTCATCAATCCTAGAAGAAACTCATATTTCTTTCATATTTTGATGCTGGTAAATTTTTTTCATGTCTGTGATCATTTAAATACTAAAAATGTTTTTTTTAATGTAAACAATACTTAAGGGAAAATGTTCCCTTAAGACTCTGCTGCTAAATTCCTTTTTCTTCCTAAGCAAGCAAGCATCTCTTCTACACATATGTCACGTAATGCTAGACAATTAAGCAATTCTGATGGACTCATGTATCAGATCAATGAAAAGTGGGAAGTGTTGTAGCAGTTTTTTTTAACTTACTTTACCTTTGACCTTGGGTGAGGAGCGTACAATGCATGGAAGTGTATCTACTTAGTATTTCACATTAAACTCCCAGTTATGAACACTGTTTATAAGAACAATCCAATCTCAATTACCTAGGACTAATTCCTATCCTTACTGTATTTAATTTATTTTAATTTTGAGAAAGTATGTATGGATATTTGATATAGCTATTTTACAATCTCTACAAAAGTATATAGAGTGTCTTTTTCCCCTGTGTTGAAGGAAATTAAATTTTATTCAAGAGAAATAAATTTATGATTTAAAATGGTATTATTAATCATTACTTCACAGTATATATTTTCTTGGTACTTTCAATATATCCTTCTATCTTGAGTTCATAGCAACCCATAAAAATGTAATAAGCTGAGTAGGAGCAATTTACTCCTGACCATCAGTAGCACAAAGAACCAGTGCATAAATTACTAGTTACATTTTGTGAAATAACAGATTTTGGATATGCAATTTATTATAATTTGAAATATTAATCTGTTTTTCCAACAGTTCTAGAAACTTTTGATTCGGAGTATTTTACAATTAACTGTGAAACAAAGATTTGGTCAGTTTTACTATAGAACATCAAAGCTATTCTTAGATTCAGATATACAGTATATCATTAGGAGCACTTTGTATAATACATTAAAAGTTGATTTAATAACAATTATGCAACTATTGATTAATCAATTAACAACTATTAAGTAACTAATTTTCCCATTTAACTGATCATATATTTAAAAGGGTTTTTTTAAGACAAAGATTTCAATTTGTGTACATCTATTTAATTCGTCTATTGTATGATTGAGATACATCATGTAATTATCTAGCTTATATCTAAATACAATAAGATTGCTTCTCAACAAGTATACATAAGCTTGCAGTCTCAACTTTTTAAACTATATTACACTTGTATTTTAGTAAAGTAATTTATGCATTCAGTCATTATGATATAAATATAGCAAAGGTCAGTTATTCCACAGTATTTCAATTAGAATAGAATTTAACTTTATTAGTGCTATATTCAATGCCATATCAGATATCATGAAAGCATTTTAGTCAATATCCTCATAGACATTTGAACAAGACAACAACACATGAACTGAACTACTGTATGCTTAAACTCCTTTTATATCATCAAGGAATGGAGTGCCCACACAAGAGGAAGAAAAATGAAAAAAAAAAAGGACAGAAATAAAGTGATTTCAAGGCAATTTACTCTAAGCTCTCACAATGAGATCAGTAACATGTTCAAAATGAGGTAATGTGCTTCTGATAGCGTAAATCACTGAGTAATAATTTGTTGAATCTTAAATTAAGTGGAAAAGAACAGGGCATCTTTTCTTCCACCATGTGATAATTTCTCAGTGCATTTCCAGGCTGAAACTAATCCCCATGCAAAATGCATTGTGGGGTGGCAGAGACGATAGAACTCCGGATCAAATGGAATCTCTTTGCTTGAATACCAATTATGAGTATAAAACTTGACATACCTCCAAATGCTTTCCAATGTTTGAGTTTTCTGATGGTTCTTTTGTCAGGCAGCACTTGCCAGCCATTCATGCAGGCAAAAATCATCAGAGACTTTTGCTTGGATTTCAAACAGGAAGAGAGTCTTTCTAGAGGAAGAATTACAAATGAGAGTGGATAGAATTAAAATGTAGCCTTAGATCATCCTCAGATCTGATTAGTCAACTGATCTAAATGTTGCTACAAAATAAATTAAAGCTTATGCTATTAGACTGTCTCTCATAAGATGCATTTGCAAATTGTTCAGGACAGGTTGATTAAAAGTACCCAAGCACTATTTATTTATTTATTTATTTATTTATTTATTTATTTATTTATTTATTTATTTATTTATTTATTTATTTATTTATTTATTTATTTATTTATTTTTCCATGCAAGATCTTAAAGACTGTTTCTTCACCCACTCACAAAGTCTTTCCTTGGTCTTCCATGACAGCCGTTGGCATCCCTTTGATAAATAAAAAGCAGCTGGGATCCCAAGAATGGATATTAATCTCCACAGAAGATAAAAGTTAAGTGAGCAATGCTGACTAAGCTGAGCAATGCTTAGTAATTACTGATTCATGCAGTGCCTTCCTTTAGGAGAAAAGGAATCCAAAACAGAGATCGTTTTAGAAGATGGATTAATTTTAATTGGTGCATCATCACTCTTAGAAATTAGAATGAACTGCATTGTAACAATATTGCTGTCAAAGCTGCTTATTTAGGACAACTATTAGCTGGAAACTTGAATTCAATAACATTTTGTACCACACCCCCCCCCCCCCACACACACACATACCATAGATGAGCTGGAGAAATAGAAGGAAACCTTGAAATACAGACACTGCTTTTCTAATGTTTAGAATACACATATAGGTGTGCACATATTTTCCCTCTGCACATACAAATAGACATAAGGAAATAATTTAAAAAATCAACATATGCTTATATTTCAGAAAGGTGGCTATCTCCATCTTAACAATAAAAACAATACAGTCTCATAGATTAACTGTGGCACAAGCCTTTTTAACCTGAGGTTACACATAAAAGACGTGTTACAAATGCCACATGTGCTTTATTTATGTTTGACATTTTAAACTATCAGAGAAGTCTTCCAAATGACTTGCATGGAATTTAAGAAAGACCCGAATCTCAATCTGAGCCAGACATAGTTGACTTGAGTTAGAACTCTGAATGATTTGTCCTATGATCTCTTTGTTTTTGTTTCATTCTTTTGACTGCTTAGCTAGGTCTTTGTAAACCTCAGCGTTCAAAAAGAGTAAATGGATTAATTTATTTCTCATTGGATTTACAAGGAAGAGAAAGAGTTAAAGTACATTGTCAGTTGGATCTGAAATATATTTGTGAGGAACAGATTGCACCAATTATATTTTTGTTTGGCTGGGATGATTAAAATCTAATGAAACAATAGGGATGGCTTACAGCAGGATACAGCATTTTGATTTTTAAAAGCTGATAAGTATATATGGAGACAGATAATTGAATAGTTAAATCATGAAAAGCCTTGTAATCAAAGCTTGTTTGCACAAAGACAGAAGGAATTGTGACTAATTTCATAAAATGATGTTGGTCTAAAAAGTTTATACTAGAAAGCATTTGATTTCAGGAAAAAGGAGAATCTTCATTCCTGCTAATTCATTTGCCTTACAAGATATATTTACTGTCATAATTATGTGTTTTCAAATACTAATGAAACACAGCTTGTGGAATATAATATCTT
Organism: Natrix helvetica; assembly: GCF_964273705.1. Taxonomy (NCBI): domain Eukaryota; kingdom Metazoa; phylum Chordata; class Lepidosauria; order Squamata; family Natricidae; genus Natrix; species Natrix helvetica. The sequence continues at coordinate 85,887,711 of NC_138548.1, forward strand.
CTAAAATTAAATGTGTTAACACACTGTCCAAAGAGGTACTTTGGGGAAGCAAAGGCAGGTAAGGTTAAGCTGGTCTTTCTTGCTCTTTGAAGTTAGAAGAATCTAACATGGATTATTATTTGGCAACATTCCTTCAAACTCAGATTTCTTCAGGGTTAAGGATGAGATTCATTCATAACCTCATCAGAAGTTTTTTTTTTTTAGTTTTTACAATTTATACTAATAATATATGATAGCTGTTGAATTAAAAACAATACAGATTTAGTGCACATGTAATAACAGGATGAGCCAATAAATTACGAGCCAAGAAACTCTTATAAAACGGGTGTCAAGCTTTTACAGGTATCATCTCTTCTCAGCTTACCAACAAACTAGAGAGAGAGGGAAGGGGGAGATAGAATTTATCGTAGGTTTCAGACATCAAAATGCCAGGCATGAAAACCAAGGTTGTTTTAGCAGAGCCAGAAAGACTTTCCCATAACAATACCAGGAGACTCAATTGGATAATTTGAGCTGCCCTAATTGGAAGGAAGGAGAACCTGAACTTTGACTATGTGTGTTTGCATGGGAAATGGTCAGACCTGGTTTTGCCCTCATCGGTGCCAAAATGATGTAGTCAAGTTTTGCATTAAGAGATTAGATAGTCTTGGCTGTGCTTCCTTTGGTTGGATTTGTTGGTCAGAACTTTGACAACAGGAGTGTATTAAGTAGACATATCTTTGCGTGTATTAATAAGTTGTAATAGTGTGATAAATATGTATATAATCAGAAAAAGAGCATTGATTTGATATATAACAGCTTGTTTGACATTTGATGCATGCGAAACTGGTTTATGAAGAAAACAAGTAAATTAGACAAACCGGGAATTCCAGTATGTCTTAAAAGAAATTCATTTTCTTTCACTAAGTTTGAAACATACTGAAGTTAGACTTATATAGTCCCAAGCTTTGAATGTTGACTGTGCTAGATAAATCAGCAGTCTGATATTAAATATAAAAGGCAGCTTTTGTAGGACATTGTGTATGTGAGAATTGCTTTGAAAATGTGAAAGGTGTTAGGTACACGCGAAGTATTTCTGGTGCTTTGATCACATTCAAACTTTTTTGCATGTTTGCATAAAATCCACTTTGCCTCCCACCTCAACCAACAGCCTGTTATTTCTAAAGGAGGACAAGCATACATTGAGAGTTTCTCAGAGATAATTGCTTTGATATTTTTGTAAGTGACATACTGAAATCAACAACCTTTCAGTCATTTCAACATGTTAGGAAGCTGTTTGCACAAATACCAGAGGGGGAAAAAATCCTTAATATAGTTACAGAACATTTAATATTTTACATAGCCCTGTTAGCTTGAACCAGAACAGGCAACGGAAGTGTTATTTGTCTTCATTTACCATCATTTAAAACCTTTTAGTCCTTAATTTACTTTCAGCAGGCATTAACCAAGAAGAGAGAAAAAAAAAAAAATGCAAAAAAGTGGATATGAATAAGCTAAATTGCACATAATTCTGTGCAAATACACTGATCAGATTAACGTTGATGTGAAAATAATTATAATTGGTTTGTGCATCTATTAGCACTTTAAAATCTAGGAGAGCTTGCAAACAATAGGAAACTTTTTCATTTTTCTTCTAAATTTTGCTACGGCAAATTATTTATGATAGCATCATAGGAAATAACAAAACTAACTTTTTACATATGAATTTTTGCTTCTTTTCCCCCCACATTGTGTGAAATAGTGACAAATCTTCTCATCGCTGTCTCCAATATTTTTTAACTTTCTTAACTTTTAACCTTTTTCCTGTAATTTCTAATTTTTAATTCATAATATTTAACTTGTTCACTGATGTGCATCCAGCTTTGTTTGTTTTTTTATTTAGCACTTGATCTTAACTTCAATGGAGAGGAAAAGGAAGGGGATTTGATCAAGCTCTAAGCATTGAGACATAATATAGGAAATAGAGTTACATACCTACTATACGTAATAAGGGAAAGAGAAAGGCAACGTTGATCCAATGAAATACTTAAACAAATGAGACATGTCCTTCCTATATTTCTCTGACTATTAAGCCACTGAGGTCTTCCCCTTCTCTTGTCTGATCATTTCCTCGGCAGCATCTGTTCCATTTGTCCATCACAATCCTACTCATACCATTATAAAGGTATATCTCTTTACAATAGGGTTGACAACGAATGTACGGAGGGCTTGACCCACAAAAAGGCATAACTAACACACCAGATAAAACTGAACAAAGTCTCTCTTGACCAGAGCTGCCATCATTTTCTGTAAGTCATGTAAATCCAAAAGGTCCCCAAGATTCTGCACCATTCTTGAGGCCAATAGGCAATTCTATTCCAGAGTAAAGAAAAAAAAAATACTTGTACCTAGTCAGTCCAAATAACCACAGCCAGAATCAGTTTTATCCCACCCAGACCCACTGAGCTTCTGGGAATGGGGTAAGAGTGTTGACAATCTTGTTTAGTCAGCTTGAGGTGGCCAATTATAGTTGGCCATCATTATGGGTTGATGATCCCAGGCCCCAAACTGGTAGATGATCTTACCTAGAAAATTCACATAAATGTTGAACAAGGAAGAATATCAAGTCTCATGGCAACTTACAAAGAACAGGCCTAGAGAGCAACTTCTCATACCTAACACTGACTGAAACCAGTCCTGAAGAAAGAAAATCTTGAACCCAACCCAAAAGGTGCTGATAATAAAGAAAGCTACTGTGAGATCAAGGAACACACGGATGAATGAAACACTTCCATCTAGGCTCCATCCCAGAATAATCTACAAACATGACCAAGGCAGTCTCCATAGTGAACTCAAGGCCTGAATCTCTTAAGAATGAAAGGTTGGAAAGAGGATAGGAGTTTCCCCAAAAACTGAGCCTAGTAATGGCCTCTTGAGGAGGCAGGGTTCATCTTCTCCTTCAGTGCTGAAAGTATTGTGAGGTAATTATCACACCACAATAGTTGCAAGGCAGTCAAATGTAGGTAAACTTCTCTTCCTGCTCATTGTTATCATAGTAATGAAAATCCTCACATTTAAGATCTCCACAGATCTGTAAAGCAAAGGAAATCTGAAGAAGATTGAAAAAAAAACAATTGTGAGTTTACTTAGCAACCACTTCACTTAACAACCATGTTGTTGGTCCTAATTGTGGTCACTGAATCAGGACCACCTATAGAACAAGTAAAACATCCACTCTGACCATTTTGCTAATATACAATAGTCACAGATGCTATTTAGATTTTATACAGTATTGTAGAACATATTTTTCCAGTTACTTTGGTTTTTGGTACTAGAAACCTCAATTTTATGCTGAGAAACAATCAAATTATTTTGTCAGTTCCATGCAAAGGTAGTTTTTGTCTTGTTTTAGAATGTGCTACTCCAAATCTTCTCTGTACAACTGCTACAATATATGCATGTAGGTGTGCCTCTCTCTCTTTCTCTCTCTCTCTCTCTCTCTCTCTCTCTCTCTCTGTGCACATGCGTAAAATCTCAACCATTTTTTTAACCATATCATTCTAAGAACATACTTTTCCCATAGGAGAAAGGCTTAAAACATTGGGAAAAAAGGCTGGTTGAATGTTCCAGAGAATATATTTCTTATAATTCAATACTGTCGTTCATGAACAGAATTTAGAACCATCCAGAAGGGTTTTTACCTGCCTCCAAAAATCAAAGCTATGATGTCTGATTTTCTACCTAGCTTCTTCCCCAATCATCATGGTTCATTTTTGTTGAGATTAGGAAATTTGACAAAAGATAGAGCAGGAAAAGTCAATGGCATAATAATAATCTAAGCCTTATATTTCAGGTCTCCACTAGGAATAATTCAGATTGCCTTTAAAGTAGAATAAACATGATATATACTTTGGATATATTTTAAAGTAAATAATTAAAAAGAACAGAAAAAGGCACAGAAAAGGAACAGAAAAAGGCCAACAAGTGCACAGGCAAGAAGATATAGAAAATTTATCTTGATGTTATCTTCTTCTAACACATTCTTTCTAAGGCACTTGTTTTGTGACAAAAGATGCACAGAACCTTTAAAATCAAAAGAAGATTTGTGTTTTGAACTTAAAGTGATATACAACTGAAAGACACGGTGTTGCAGGTGTCATCATAACCTTCCTTCCTTCCTCCTTACCTTCCTCTCTCCCCCCCTCTCTCCCCTTGCTCCTACCATTGTTATGTCATTGGTATAATATATTTAGTATGCCTGACTCTGCCAGTTTTCTTTGCTTTTTCTTTCGTTGAAGATAACATAGATATTTAGTTTCTGCAGCTTAGTCTGCATCACCTTTCTCTGTAGTACTGGATTTCCCAAGGCAAAAGACAGCAGCACATCCATCACTAGAAGAACTTTTGCTATAAAGCTGATCTTGGCATCTTGGCTTGATTATGTTGCTCCCTCAATTCTGAGGAGAACTGGCACTACAGTTTGTCTTGGTGGTTTTGCCAAACAGTTCAGAACATCCATTAATCAGACAATTTTTTTTATCAAAGTTTTGTCAGGTGGTGGTAGTAGTAGTAACATCAATTGACTTTAGTACCAAAAGTCATTTCAGGTGAAACACTGTGTTTCTGAATAAAGAAAGAAAGTACAAATGAATGTTCATCTGAGGAAAATACTTAATGGTTTTAGCATAACAACGATGGTAAAATAGCCATTGAATTCTACATATATATTCAATGGAGAAGACACAGATTAGAAACTAAACTTTATTAAAGTCATTATATAACATGAAACCTAATTGCAGAAGTTTATAATATTAGGGAAACAAATCCATGACATGGGTTATGTTAAAAACTATGTGATGACATCATGAGATGTGTGACATCCACTCCTCCAACTCTCCCTCCCAACATCCATGCCTAAGCTATATAGGGTTTTGCCAAAAAATAAATGACCACAACCAGCCATATAAACCTATTTTCAATGGAGGGAGGGAGGGAGGGAGGGAGGGAGGGAGGGAGGGAGAGAGAGAGAGAGAGAGAGAGAGAGAGAGAGAGAGAGAGAGAGAGAGAGAGAGAGAATGTGTGTAGTTTATATAAAGTATGGCCTTGAAGGACAAGAAGAAGATCCATTACTAAGCAACAATCAGATAAAGAAGCCTTGAGCTCGAACCAAGATATGGTTTATGAAAATGCCTCCGATAGCCTTTGCACATAAACATATCTTAATTTCTTTGAAGATGAAAGAACAAGGGAGAGAAGTACACTGAAATTTTCAAATTATGTTACTGTAACTGTTCTAATAAATGTAGTTTTAGGTTTTCATGGTGTCTGCTTCTTACTCTGGTCTTCCTTATGAGACTCTCCAAAATATAAAAGAATAAGACTTTTCTGATAGTGTGTTGTTATTGGTATTTGCCACTTTTCTGCCATATCGTTTTACAGACCAGAACAGATTGTTAAAGTAGGCCAGGTCAATATACAGACACAATAAAGACTCATGGAATTCTATTATTTTGTTGTACAGTATAATGAAAGCTTAAAAGAGATTGTGTGTGCTCTCTCTTATATCATATAGGCTGAATGTGGAGTTATTTTGAGTCTCTATCCCTCCTTTCCCAGAGCTGAATTGTAATTTACTATCTCTTTTATCTTTCACCAGTTTTGTCTCCTCTTTTCTCTACAGAAATGTGTTCTACAACTCAATAATCTTCAATCCACCATTTTCTTAGATTATTTCACTCAGAAGCCTTGGGTAAAAGAGTTGCCTTTTGATGTATTTTCCTCTCCAATCTCTGAACATTGCTTAGAATGAGACCAACTTGAGCAAATTCTACAGATGTAGCATAGTTCCAATCCTTATGTCCTGCTAACCATTTCTAAAGAACATGTCCTTATGACATTACATTCATGTCATCCCTTCCAAATACTCAGGCAGATTAAGGCAATCTTGAGATGCTTCTTTGATTCGTTTGAGTCATCCTTCAGCCGATGAGAATCTGCCTGCAATATTGCATTCTAACTACTGTGTAACTACAACTCTGCTAACAGTCAGATAAGACAGGTTTAGCTGGATTTGAAATATTAGTTTGAGTAAAAATCTCAGTCAGGCCCCTTCCTAATTAACGTGAGGATAAAGTGTGGGATGGGAAGCACATTTAGACTTGCAAGTTTAAAATAGTCTTTAACTGTTGCTTTGCCTCTTTTTCCATGTACCATACTTTACTGTGGCCGTTACAATAAAATAGTCCTGATATATATATGTCATTGGTTTCTTAGACTGGTCTACCATGTTGACAAAAGGTGATTAAATCTAAGCATCTACCTACTCTTTTTAAAGTCTGCTTCCTAACATTAAACATATTGATTCATAGCTGACAAATGAAGTTCAATGGGTGGTGAAAAGAACCTTTAAAATCCATCAATTACTTTCATTACTTTACTTATTTTCAAAACTTAAAGACACTACTACTTGCTAGACTCATTTGAAACAGAATAAGATTAGACATAGGACCAGTGGAATTTAAGCCACCACACCTTTCTGCTAACCCAAGCATTAGAGGAATTCAGGTAAACAGCTAAATTTGGCCAGACCTGTAGAAATTGCTACCAGCTTGTATATTCAAAGAAATTCAGCTATCCTTCATGCCATGTTTTGGCTGTTTTTGGTTTGTTTAACCACCTCTGGTGCTGTACATGGACAGTCACATACAGTAGATAAAAAGAAAAATTATATATAGAGATATATGTATATAAAAAGGAGGCAGTGGCTCAGTGGCTAATATGCTGAGCTTGTCGATCAGAAAGGTTGGCAGTTCGGCAGTTCTAATCCCTGGCGCTGCATAATGGAGTAAGCTCCCGTTACTTGTCCCTGCTTCTGCTAATCTAGCAGTTCGAAAGCATGTAAAAAAATGCAAGTAGAAAAATAGGAACCACCTTTGGTGTGAAGATAACAGCATTCCATGCACCTTCAGCATTTAATCATGCCAGCCACATGACCATGAAAACGTCTTCAGACAGCACTGGCTCTTCATCTTTGAAAAAGAGATGAGCACCACCCCCTAGAGTCAGGAATGACTAGCACATATGTGTAGGGGAAACTTTCCCTTTACCTTTTATATCATCTATCTATCTACCCACCTACCTACTTACCATCTATCTATCTGTATCATCTACCTATCTATCCAGGAACCCAGGATCACACTGGGTGACATATTCTAAGATGTTCTATATATCAATTTACAACATTGTTTTTTCTAGTGACTTTTCTCCTTCTGGATATCTGTGCAAGGCAGAAAGTGTTATGTTGTGACATTTTTCTAGCACATGCCAATGGCAGTTTCTTATCAGTGTTCTTGAATCCTCCTGGAACCTGCATCCTGTCAGCCACTCATAACTAATTCCATCTCGGCTGGCTAGCTATTTCTCTTATTTATGTCGCTGTTACTCTAACTTCAGTTCTACTTTTTTCCTGCCAGCTACTTAGATATTTCCACTTTCCTTGTGCTGAGTGACCACTCTTTCACTGTGAAAACCCTTATCAGTTATTTCCAAGAGTCAGGTTATCACCTGCAAGGATAGCTTGTATGTATGTATGTCTGGGTGGTTATGTGACAGGTAGCAGATAATGTTTTCTTTCTCCATTTTGTCACAACATGTAAGTCAACAACTTATGAAGACAGATTTCCTGATTGGAGCCAGGTCCAATTAACTCTGGAGTAAACCCAAATGTGTAAGCTAGATTAAACTTCCAGACTATTCTAGCTAGTGTTAAGCACTTATTTCATAATATGCATATAGGAGAAGGAGGATTTTTCTAGGGTTCATAATTGAGGAGTTAGGGTTACAGATTGCTCTCCAGTTTCCCTCTCCTAACTTAAGAGAACAACATTGTATCATTCAGGGGTGGGTTCTGGCTGGCACTACTGCCAGTTCGTTCCTGTGTGCCTTTTGGGCGTGCACGCTTTGCATGCACGTGCTTGATGCACACTGTGTGTTCATGCGCAGTGCAATTAAAATTGTTCTGCACATGTGCAGAACTGAAAAACAAGATGGTGGCGCCAATGGCGCCATCTGGGGAATCGGTTCGGGGTTGCTGGCGGTTCCAGCAACCCAGGCCACTAAACCACTACTGGTTTGGCGGAATAGGTCCAAACCTGTAGGAATCCACCATTGGTATCACTCAGTAAAAGATAAGATGAAAACAAAATATGTAAGCACAACTGTTGAAAAACAATATCACAGTCATAAGGATTCTAATAATTTTGCACCTTCTTACCACCTCCAGGAAAATAGGTCTCTCTCTGTGTGTGTGTCTGTCTGTCTGTCTGTATGTATATGTATGTATGTGTGTGTGTGTGCGTGCGTGCGTGCGTGTGTGTGTATATATATATATATATATATATATATATATATATATATATATATATATATGTATATATGTATATATGTATATATGTGTATATATATATATATATATATATATATATATATATATATATATATATATATATATACATACATACACATATACATACACACACACACACACGAAATATCATATTTTATATGATTAAAATAAGCATTTAAACATAAAACACAGAATGAAACACTGAATAATCTTGAACAATGTTATTCCAGCACATAATTCAGATATTACTGTGCTCTATTGTGTAGGCCTTTATCAATATTACTGAAACTCAAATTACAGTGCTATTCTGATTCTGTGTCCCAATTTTAACATTCCAGTATTCCAGTATTCCAGTATTCGTTATTATTTAGCTTCCTGAACAATTTTCAGATAGGCAAGTTGACTAATTATTCCAAAAATCCTATTTTTCTAATCAAACTAGAAGATCATTTTCAGCTCTAAGAAAATACTGATTTACTTCCTGAGAGAACTGCCCTAGAGATCATACTTTGTTCTTGCTTAAACCTTTAATGCCACCTTTCCTTGAGCCAAATTTGTTACATTATCTGGGTCTGACAATACTTTGTTTGAACATAGGGAGCAGATCCCAAGTTTCCTTGTGCTCAATGATATAAGGAAAGAGAGGAAAGCCAAAGGGTGAAACTTCTAGTCCAGAAGATAAGTAAAACCTGCCAATTACCCACTGGCAAAAACATCAAAGAGAGAGAAGCCAATCAAATCCAGAACCTGGCATAAGTCAGCTGCACATTGATTTTGCTAGAAAGACAATAAGCAATGAACCTGAGATGGAGTAAGATGGGAAAATGAAGTTAAAGAAGTAACATACATACTTAAATATCCAGAGTTTTTTTTTAAAATAGATGTGGACAATTTAATATTATTCCAAAGAAACAGTGTTATGAAAAAGCAGCCATTTTCTTGAGCTGTTTTGACAAAAGCGGGCTAGCTGTATTAGGTGTTCTTTGCCTTTTTTCTATTCCATGCTGTTTAGGTGCACTTTGCCCAGTCATGAATGCTGTATTAAAAAAAAAACATTGACAAACTGGAATATGCATGAAAGAGTATTACTGAAGTCTGATGGTGGTCGTGGTGAAAGAAAAAGAAGAGAATATTAGAAAGAAAAGAATATTAACATCAGTGGTGGGATCCAAAAAAAATTATGATTGGTTCTGTGGGCATGGTTGGTTGGCATGGCATGACTTGGTGGGTGTGGCTTGGTGGGCATGGCAGGAGAAGGATACTGAAAAATCTCCATCCCCACCCCACTCCATGGGAAGGTTATTGCAAAATCTCCATTCCCTCCTGATCAGCTGGGACTCTGAAGGCAGAGAATAGATGGAGGCAGGGCCAGTGGGAGGTGGTATTTACCAGTTTTCTGAACTATTCAAAATTTCTACTACCAGTTATCCCGAACTGGTCAGAACCTGATAAATACCACCTCTGACTAACATCTGTAATAATAGCCATTTCTATATTCTTCTGTTAGTCACATATCTGCAGAGGAAGGATTCAGAATACCTTAATTAGAAAGAGGACTTTATTCTACCCAATTCATACATATACAGAGATATCATAAACCCATAAACCCAAGAAGTGATTTTATCAGCTGGCTATAAAGGCTAAGATTTTTCTACTCATCATTGGTGGCTAACAGTGTAAAATGTTAAGAACCAATAATACAAAAGAATGGGGGGGGGGAGTAAAGATTAATAAATGCCCAAACATAAACACAGTGAATAGTGGAGCTGTAGTTTTCTAAATACAAGTTTTATTTAATCTGATTTATATGGCATGTAAAACAGGCATGCTAATGATCTCCCACAAGGGAAAATGTCATCATCCATTTTATTGGCTGCAGGTGGTCAAAAAAATATCTATTGAAAATTGTGCCGCCTAAATATTGACTCCCTCAGACAGCTTTGTCTTCCAGCAACAACTTTTGGCTTCATGTAACTGAAAGGAATATGGGTCAACTGCAGTATAGTGATGCCAGACATCTGGATCATTTGTGATATATTTCCACAATCTGGACCATCATCTACATATAAAGATTAAAAGAATTTCTGTGCCAGTGTTGATGGTAACATTCGCTGAAAGATTTGCATCAAACGTCAAGCAGTGGTGTTCTTTTTAAGGATATTGTCACCCAATGATTTGCTAGTCCTGTCAGTTAAAAAAAGCAACACAACTCTACCACGCAGGAAGCAAAGTCATCTCATGCCTAAATCTTTTGGACTTTGCCAGCTTTTTGTTTGCAGCAAATGATGTGTTTGCCAGATTCCTGTTTGCAGCAAATTATTACAAATGTTAGGACTGCTGAGGACTGAGACACTGTTCTAGAACATTTTCTGAAAGATTCATCCAGAACTGAACTTACTAGCACACAATGATGGGTTTCCTTGCCTAGGATTACTAGCCAACAAATTGTAGAATTAGAATCCTTCAGGCTTCCCACCAAATGTCCAACCTGCTGTTCAAGGGAACATTATGTTGATGAAAGCCACTAACATATTTTGGCATACACAAAGCTCTAGTTCAGGCTTGTTTGCTGTTTTTAGCATTTGGGCCAGCAGATGGAATAGCAAATGAATTGCCTAAGATTCTGACATCTACACAGGAAACCTCCCCCCCCCCCCCATTAGGGGAACTAAGAATGAAAAAGGTAAAGTTGTTAGTTGTTACAACAGCAGCTGATCTGTGTAGTGCTCCTTGAAATTAAGATGGAAAAGAGTATTAGCAATGAAATAAATTCCAAGACAGTTGATGACTGTCTTTGGCCTGGTGATGCTGCTGTATTTTTTAGAAGGAAGTAGACAGCTACTACTTTCTTATTGATACTGTATTATTTTATGTGCAATGATTAGTGAATGTCAGCCTAACCTTTTGGAAGGGGGGGGGAAGATTCAGATGATAATGAACTTTCCCATATGGTTAGGTTTATTATGTAAACAAGCAAGCCTACAGAAATACCTGTAAATATTACAATATTAGTTACAACAATACCCTGAGGAGAAAAGATGATTCTGTCTGTTTGGAGGAATATTCCAATGTCAGAATATGCAACTCAGTGTTTTGTTTTAATATATTCCCACAAGTCTGTTAAAAGAAGCCCAACGATAAAGTTTGGAAATTAATAAGTTAGGTGATATAAAAAGAGGAAGGCGCAAATTTGCCTTCTGGTAAATTTAATGGCTTTTTAACTGATTGGATCTTTGGCAGCCAGTTTGTGGATGGGCAAATCTTTCTCATGGCAGCCATTTTCTATTAGTGTTACAGTATGCATTCAAACGCTACAATCTGTGTTTTCCAGGAAATTTAAATTGAAGCATCCTTTATAAAGATATAAACAAGCATGCGGATAATATAGATACAAATAAATGTTCTTTATTCAATTACTAAATGCATCATTCACTAAGTGCACTGTACACATACACAACAAATAGTTATAGATTTTGCTTAAATCTCTTTGTGAATCTTGCATTATACTCTCACAACATTGTATCACTGTCAAAAAATAAATACAGTATTTCAAAAATAACATTCCTTAGGAAAGACCATTCTCTCTCTATGCTTAGAACTCTCCTTGAAGACTGCAGGGTTGAATTAGGTGTCAGATTAGTTTTGAACACACTAACATATTTATTTAGTTTCTCTAAAGGAGATTACAAAATGTGGACACTGAAATTCATTCTCCCCAAAGTACTTTGGAATATGCAGAAAAGTGAACATAAGCACCTGTCTCCCACACCTTGAAGCAGCCATATCTTAACCTGGGATTTATCTTGGGCAAAGGTACAATTGTTTTCAGAATTTTAGGCAGGTGCTGCATTCATGGTACCATGCATCTTGAAGCAGCTTCTTCTTCTTCTTCTTCTTCTTCTTCTTCTTCTTCTTCTTCTTCTTCTTCTTCTTCTTCTTCTTCTTCTTCTTCTTCTTCTTCTTCTTCTTCTTCTTCTTCTTCTTCTTCTTCTTCTTCTTCTTCTTCTTTTGGATATTCAATCTGAAGTGCTACAGAGCTCTAAAAGTAAAAGCCAACATATCCTTTTCTGTTTGTTTCTAAATCATCTTATTTTGGCCATGTTAACTTCATTTGCACAAGTTCTTCCTTGGGCTCATATTAATGGTCTAATTAAAGCAATGGGATGCATATAAGGAAAGGCTGCAAAAATCGCTGAGACAACAGGCTGCTTAACTAAACAACAGTGTAATGACACTAAATTCAGAGGTGCTTTATTCTGCATCCATGACTAATGTACCCAGAAAGTCAATTTATTCAGTACTTATTAAGCCCTATTCAGTCAACACTCCCAAAGATTTCTTTCAGGGTGAATTAACTTAGCTGAAGTGTACTCTAAAATGGCAGATAGCTGATATTTACTTCATTTTATAGGTGCAGAAATCAAAGAATAGAAAGTTATTCAAACAATTCAAAATATCTATGAAATCTGAAAGTACAGAATTTTTCCCTGCTCCATCTAATCACGTAGTACAACAGTGACACACATAGCAGTAGATTGCTGAATTGATTCAGGGCTCACATCCCCTTATTGCCTTCTTTGCAAAGCTAGAAATCTATCTTATTGGCTACACTGATTACCAGATCTTTCCCCAGAACAAGCGTGGGAAACATAGAGTGAGGTTGCTAGGGAGCTTTCAATCACATGGTGCCAAAACCTAGCCTCCACTTTCTAATCCTCCTTACTCTGTTGCCTCAAAAAAGCAAAAATGAAAACACTATTCCATTTTGTTTTTCTTTCTCAATCCTACAGTGCTTTAAAAATGAGATTGATGTGTTTTTGAATTTGCCTTGTCATTTCAAAATGACTCCAGGATTTTTTTTCTTTTTCTGGTTATGTATTTCTCCTTTGTTGTACATTAATCATCCCCCTGTCCATATTTATGAACTACCTCAGTGCTTCTGGTTTGCCCCTATGTGGCATGAAAAGCTATACCAGATAGGCTATTGCCTTTCCTCATGATCTGAGTCAAATTTTGGTGTGAGTATATTAGTCATGGATCACTAAGAGATCTACCCACTCATCTCTTCCCAGATGCATTGCATTTCTCTGCCTGCAGAAGACTCGGCTGCTCTCCATCCTAAAAAGAAGAAAATATAAAAGCAAGAACTTTCAAAGAACTTTCCTTCATTTCTTTTCCATCCCTGCAGGAAAAACCCATGACTGCTTATATGTATGCATGTGTAGCAATGGATTATCATATGATTGTTAGGGATTAAAATAGCATTCACATATGAAGTCAGGGATATGATGCATCATTTACAATAGGGAAGGATAGAGAAGAAACTGGTTCTGGCAGATCACAGAAATTACACAGAATACCACTTCAGGGGCAATCAGATGTTCAGTTAGTTATAACTGAATTCACTTTCATTATGACCAAATTAGATGTCAAATTGAATACATGCACATATATCATTCATTAAGTGCACTGTGCATATACTCAACAAACATTTAAAGGGTTTGTTTAAATCTCTTTGTGAGTTGGGTCACTTGCAGTGAAAAAAATAAATGCCAATATTTCAAAAATAACATTCCTTAGGGAAGGCGACTGTATATGCTTTTGAAGTTAGAAGTCTCCTTGAAGACTGCAGTGTTGAATTAGGTGTGCCAGTTTAGTTTTGAACACACTAACATATTTATTTAGTTTCTTGAAAGGTAGCATGTACTATCATTGCTCTGTCAAAAGGAAAAACATGAGTCTAAATATGATTGGCATACAGCCATGTGGGGAAAAGATTCTGAGCAGTTATAAAATCATCCCGTCTCCAAAGCTACTACTGGCAATGAGAGAAAAGCTTATATTCAATCACATTGCATAGTTTGTTTGTTTGTTTCGTTTGTTTTTATTGGATTTATATGCCGCCCTTCTCCCAAAGGACTCAGGGTGGCGTACAACATTAAAAAACACACATCCTAAAAGTTAAAAAGAAATTAAATATATATCCAAAAAAACAAATCGAATTTATGGAACAATACATTTAAAAATGAGTTAAAATTAACAGGCCAGGCCGGCTTGCTGGAAAATGCTAGTTCCATTCCTGTTGCCCCCATTTCCATTGGCTGCTATTTTAAGATCAAAAGCATGCACCTTAAATGCTTATCTAGTGAAATGTATTCAGATTTTATAAGTACTAAACATTTGACAAATATTGTTATCATAACCAATGTTCCTTTCTCTCTACCAATTCTACAGGCCTCCACAAGAGTTTTTTAGTTGAGCTGCTGTTCCACAGTAAATTTTGCATAATCTCACTACCTGACTCCACAGAATAGCCCTCTGTTGTGCAGTCTTTATGGCCTTGTCACTATCCCACCTCCTGCAGATCAGACTGAAAGACACACGTTTGATCTTCTTTTGTACACACTGATTTATTTCCTCCCCACTGTAAAAACAAACCCAGTGGGGGAAAAAAAAACCAGGATTAAGCAAGGGGCACTAAATCTTGGTGCGGGGGTGGAGTGCTGGCTTTGTTTCAGTAAGTGGAATGATTGGCTGTGTGGTTGTTTCATGATTGGTAGATTGGTGCTGATTGGTGCTGGCTGTGTGTCCGTTGTTGTTTCGTGTTGTAATGGCCTGGATGGTCGGTGGGGCTCCTTTGTTGACTAGGGCTGGTTTCCAGATGACTGGTAGGCAGGAGGTATCGTCACGTTTATTCATGTTGTGGGGGTGTTTCTCTACTTCAATAGCTTCAATAATTATTCTCTTGTTGAAGTGCTCAGTTTTGGAGATTAACCTGGTTCCTTCAAAATTAATTTCATGTCCTGTAGTTTTAAGGTGCTGGAAAAGAGAGGAAGTTTTTTCTTTTTTTCTCACTGTGTTCTTGTGTTCTGCGATGCATGCATTTATTCTCCTGTTCGTTTGTTCTATGTATATTGCAGGGCAGATTTTACATGGTATTTCATAGACTTCTTGGTTTTCTAGCTGGATTTTGTCTTTGGGGTTTCTTAAGATGTTGGCTATTTTTGGGTCAGTGTTGAAGGCTGTCTTGATATTGTGTTTGTGGAGAATTTTGCTGATTTTATCTGTGGTGCCTTTGATGCAAGGGAGGAGGGTGAAGCCGTTGTCCTGTTCTATGTCTCGGTATTTGGGGGGAGTCTCCCTTTGGATTAGGTTGGTAATTGTTTTTCTTTGGAATCCATTGGAGATTAGTACGTTTGTGAGAGTGTGTAATTCAGTTTTCAGGTGGTCTTCGTCGGCTAGACGTTTGGTTCTGGAGATGAGGCCAAAGGCACGAGGCCGAAGACACCAGCCTGAGGATGACAAGTGGGATCTCATTGAGACGTCGCCAAGATACTCTCAATCTTACACGAGAAAAGACCCGAATACACCAAAACCCGCATATTTAACCGATACCGGACCCAGAACAACACAGGACGCAACCACCAATCACCCTCACCAGACTCAAACCCAAACCCATCCCATAGATCAAATGCAACCACCATCCAGAAGCCATGGTGGCATCACCAACTGCTACACCCCCCTCCAACACCCACACAAAGCAAACTGACACACGCCATGAACACATGGCCAGACTGTAAATTCAGAGCCAAACCAAAGCCCGGGATGTTACACCACAGCCATCTGCTCAGGACATTACATCACAGAACTCAGGAGGTTACAACGCAAAGGCTCAGGATGTTACAATTCAGCCAACCCCCCAGGAGGTTGCAACACAGGACTCAGGATATCAATAGAGCTCAGGATGTCATCACACAGCCCATTACCCAGGTCGTTACAACACAAAAGAACAATAGGCACACAGCCAGTACCTCAGCCACACAGGATGTTATGAAACAGCTGACTACTCTGCAAACATCAACTTCATCAACTAATCAAGATGTTACAACACAGCCAACCAATCCGCTTACAGCAACAAAGCCAGCACACCCACCCACCAATATTTATAGAAAGACGGCAGCTCCAATCACGCTTTGCTCGCACAAGCATGAAGCTGAAGGCACCAGCCTGAGGATGGCAAGTGGGACCTCGTCAAAACATCGCCAAGATACTCTCAATCTTACATGGGAAAAGACCTGAATATGCCAAGATCTGCACACACACACACACACACACACACACACACACACACAGGAGCACACACATACACGAACTTCAGGACATATTCATGAAACACATGGCATAAAATAATTATGTATTTTTGAAGATTGACTATGGTAGAGGGCTATTAAATGCAAATTCCCCTCTATGGATTTCAGATGAGTTCAGATTCTCATAATCAATGTCTTGGTACTCAGTCAGTCACGTATCCCTACAGACAGAGAGACAATATAGGAAAGGTTAGGATAGGGTAGGATAGGGTAGGGTAGGGTAGGGTAGGGTAGGGTAGGGTAGGATGGAATAGAATAGAATAGAATAGAATAGAATAGAATTCTTTATTGGCCAAGTGTGATTGGCAGACAAGGAATTTGTCTTTGGTGAATATGCTCTCAGTGTACATAAAGAAAAATAAAATAGAATGCATTCATCAAGAATCGTAAGATACAACACTTAGTGATAGCCATAGGTTACTAATAAGCAATACTAGGAAACAAATAAAACAATATAAATTGTAAAGATACAAGCAATATGGTTAGAGTAATAAATGGGAAGAAATAGGTACTAGGAAGAAAGAGAAAAATAATAGTAATTCCAGTTTAGTAGATAATTTGACAGTGTTGTAGGAAGTAGTTGTTAAGCAGAGTGATGGCATTCAGGAAAAATCTGTCCTTATATCTAGTTGTTCTGGTGTGCAGTGCCCGATAGGAGCGATGGTGAACCTTTTTTGGCTCGCGTGCCATAAGTGGGAGGAGCATGGGGGGGTCATGTGTGGGTGTGCCGCACCCATAATGCAATGTGTGACCCCCCCCAGTGCACATGCGCGCACAACAGGCGCTCCCCCTATGTTTATCTGCTTTTTTTGCCCTCCCCAGGCTCCAGAACTTCATAGGAGCCTGGGGAGGGTGAAAACCGCCTCCCCCACCCCACCGGAAGCCCTCCGGAGATATCAGGGAACCCTCCGGATGGTCCCTGAAGCCTTCGGAGCGCTCAGAACGACCCTCCGAGCAAACCTATAAAGCCTCTGGAGCCTGGGGAGGGCGAAAAATGGCTTTAAAAAAGGGTGAACTCAGCTGGCCAGCACGCGCATGCACACTGGCCAGCTGACAGGGCAGCGCCTCGCGTGCCCTGACAAATGGCTCCACAGCTCCAACGTGTGGCAGGCATGCCATAGGTTCGCCATCACTGCCCTAATGCGTCAGAAGTTGAAACAATTTATATCCAGGATGTGAGGGGTCTGTAGATATTTTCACAGCCCTCTTTTTGATTCGTGCAGTATACAGGTCCTCGATGGAAGGCAGGTTGGTAGCCATTGTTTTTTCTGCAGTTCTAACTATCCTCTGAAGTCTGCGTCTGTCTTGTTGGGTTGCAGAGCCAAACCAGGCAGTTATAGAAGTGCTGATGACAGACTCGATAATTCCTCTGTAGAACAGAATATGCATACATACCTCAATGAAAATGACCCTGATTCTCACTGTTATTAAGCAAAAGCTCATTGTATTGTCCTTCTCATTCATTCGGTCCATGAGCAAAAATGCACATGCATCTCAGGATAAATAAAAGCTACTATTTCACTCAGAAGTCCAAGTTTGTTGATGCCTTGCTTGCTTGTGTTTTTGCTTGCTTGCTTGCTGTAGATGATGATGAGCCTGCTGGACTTAGTAATCTGTAAAATGTAATATCCTGTGTTTTATCTACTTCTTTCTTAGAATGCAATATGATTAGAGATTTTCTGCAAGGTTTTTGCAAAGTTAAATTGATGTTTTGGCAGAATTTTAACTAAAAAAAAGCTAAAATAATGTCACATAGGAATCAAATTGATATGTGCAGCTGCCCATCAGAGGTAAACATTAGACAAGATTTAAACAGGTGTAAAGATTTGCCACAAATTGGTATTTTTCCCCAAGTAAAAGTTTTAGTCATCTCAATTATTTAAGTAACTAACTAAAAAAAAATCTTCATGGGAAACAGTCTAACATATTTGTTAACTTGAGCATAAAGTTCAACAAGGATTACTTTAGACCAAAGTCTAAATGGTGCATTTGAGTGTCTTACAAGTATTAAAATGGGGGGGGGGGGGGTTATACAGAGCATGTAATCCTGGGCACTCAAGGATAAACACTAACAGTATCCCTACAGAAAATACATATACATATCTATAACACCAGAAGTCATCTATGCACCTAACCCAAAGCCCTTGGAACATCTATTGGAAAGTACAGTTATTATAATATTAATAATCTAAATCAGAACCTCCCACTGTTTCTGGCCTAGTGGGGAAAAAAATTGGAGTGTTGAATACATGTTGTGGACATTGTCAGTTCATAAAATAGTGCCCAGCATGGATATATCCAGCTAATAAAAAGTAGAAAGCTATAAAACTAGGGAAGGGATGAAGTAGTGAGATAGTTCCATTGTTATTAACATCCTTTCATCTGCTATTTCTTGTTCTTACTGTGTCTGTTTATGGTTTATGGTATAATTAATAATGGCAATGGTTTTAGGCATTTGTTGATTATTTAGCTCTATTGTAGGGCTGCCCAGAATCACTTATTTGGTGAGATTGGTGGTTGCATTATTTGAATAAATTAAATTAAAATAAAATAAAACACAAATATAATATCTGCCACAATTTCTTACAACCTCTCACTTAACATCCAGAACAATTCTCAGAAATGAACGGAAAGATGGAAGCTATATTCGTTTTGCGGTTTTTTAATTCTTTCTTCTAAAAATATAAGAAGTCATGTGGACAGAAAATCTGGAATATATAAAGGAAGATGCATTAAGGGCACATTAATATGTACGGGTATTTTTTATTTAAAATAATGTTGTGCTGTGCACACTTGTATGAACTTTCCAACACATTTCAAGAAATATACATGCCATCACTTTTTCTTTTCTTTTACAAACTTTGTGGTTGAAAATCATTAGGGTACACCATTTCAGATCAAATGTATCAACTGCAAATAATAGCAATAGTACTTGGACTTGTACATCACTTCATAGTGCTTTAGAGCACTCTCTGGGTGATTTTCAGAGTCATTGCCCCCAACAATGTGTGTCCTCATTTTACTGATCTCAGTAGGATGGAAGTCTGAGTCAACGTTGAGCCAGTCAGGATCGAACTCCTGACTGTGGGCATAGTTTGCCTGCAATTCTATATTGTAACAACTGTGCCATCATGGCACAAATAATGCCATAATAAATTTAACTTTGGATTTCAGTGAAAATAGTAGCAAGATGTTAGGCTGCTTAAGAAAAAAAAGGATGTTTGTAGTTCAAATATTTTACAATGTCATCCAATTGGTAAATAAATCATAAAAGAAAATGAATTAAGTAAAGAACTTGATTAGCCCAGTACTAGGGTATAAGAAGATTTTCTCATTACTTTTCAGTGGTGGTTCCCTCTCTCTGGAACATCATTCCCCCAGACATTAGACTGGCCCACACTCCAACACTTTTTTTGGAAGACACTGAAGACGTGGCTCTATCAGTGGGCTTGGGGAACCCAGAGTGGGATAGAACCCATTAAATGGCTTGGATGAATGTGTGTTGTTGCTGGGATGGGGTAGGGTTTATTATTTTATTTTTCTTTTATTCTTTTTATTTATTTTATATGGTTTTTATACCCGTGTAAGCCACCTTGAGTCACCATGTGCAAGCATGCAGCCATATAATTTTTCTAAAATAAATAAATGAAGTGCACTTCACAGTCTTCAGCTTCTGACCACCGAGCCATATTACACAACATATCAGGGTGATACTTAATTTTAGATATATGTTTACTGAATTTCGATGGTAGCTTGTTCTTTTTATTTAAAAAAACAATTTCAAGACGAACATTGCTTATTGGCTATGCTGTTAGAAGATAACGTTAAGATATAATTAAAGCAAGTGCCTTCAAAAAGCAAGCTAGAAAGAAAGAAATCACAGTATCAAATCTATAACAACCGACACTGTCTTTAGGCCTCGCAGTGATCGCATATTATGCCACTGCTTAATAAAAAGTAGAAAGCTAATTCCTTGATTTTGTTGTGAGAGAATCAAAGGATACAAATTATTGTAAAATGCATTCATCTTGAAAACAGGGAGTTATTTCAAGTTTAATTAAGTATAACATTAAAACAATTACAATCAAAGCAAAAACTAAACATTGTTGCCCTGAACCAAATCACTTATTGAATATGCTCCAATGAAAGGGAAATGTAACTGAAGGGACAGGAATAATGAGGGAAAGTTGTCTCTTTTCTTTCTATGACATTGGTTTTCTGTTGGATACTTTCAATGAATGGAACATGCCCTTCTGTTTTTAGAGGAGACACCAGGATCAAAGACACAATCTCATAACCATTTTAGAATGAATGGACCTTTATACAAGATAAATCTTTTGAGATGAGTAACCAACAGGGGTATGGTGGCTCAGTGGATAAGTCACTGAGTTTGTTGATCAGAAAGGTTGGCAGTTAAGTGGTTCAAATCCCTAGCACTGCATAACAGAGTGAGCGCCCATTACTTGTCCCAGCTTCTGCCAACCTAGGAGTTTGAAAGCATGTAAAAATGCAAGTAGAAAAATAGGGACCACCTTTGGTGGGAAGGTAACAGTGTTCCGTGCGCCTTCGGCATTTAGTCATGCCCACCACATGACCACGGAGATGTCTTTGGACAACACTGGCTCTTCGGCTTTGAAACGAAGATGAGCACTGCCCCCCAGAGTCAGGAATGACTAGCACATATATGTGAGGGGAACCTTTTAATAAACAGCTCTAGAATCATTGGCAAACATTTCTGTCTCTTTGAATTTGGTTGGTATCCATGGATTCTGAACATGAATAGAGAATCAATTTGAATCATTGCTTATATCACTTGAGCATATAGGCAAATGTTCAAAATAATATGCATAGCCAGTTACAGCTATTGCCTTGAATAATGAACATCAAAGAAGCTTTGCTTCCAAGGTAATCTTTTGAAACAATGTGACTCATGCAAGCTAATTAAAGCACATGAAGTTGATAACCCTTTTGTTTTCTGTATAATTTTGAGCCAAAGTACACACTGCTTCCAAACAAAAGCCTTGCTCCTTCACTACAAAGGCCAAAAAGTTCACTGAATAGTTCAGCTAAAGGGGGGAAGGAGAGAACAATTCTGGTGAATACAATTTCCCCATAGCAGCAAAAATTGAACTATTTATGAAAATTAACTGTCCCTCCTTCTCCTAGTTTCTTTCCATCAACTTTCCAGAGTGGAAGCCATGTGTTAAAACAAACAAACAAACCAGCAACTGATAGCCATTTTGTCTGACAACACAGATGGCAAATGACTGCTTCCTGAATCAGAGATTCAGTTTTAAAGAGCTAATAAATTATAGAGCAGTGTTGGCGAATCTTTTCCCAACTGAGTGGCAAAACTGTAGCGCATGTGCAGTAGGGAGGGGTGAGGAGAGTGTCAAAAACTGGAAGAGCAGTTCCACAGTGTGCAAGCGTGCACCGGAAAGGTGAGCTTCCAGTTTCTGGTGTATGCATGCACGATGGTCACCTGGTCCTCCGGCTTCTGGCGTACATGCAAAGACCAGCTGGTGAGTGCACTGGAATCCAGAAGAGCGACGGATGATGGTTGGCGTTCCCAGAGAGATGGCTCTGCGTGCCACTTCTGGCACGTGTGCCATAGGTTCACCATCATGGGTATAGAGCCTAAAATAGAAGTTAAAAAGTAGAAACAATTAAAAAAAACCAAATGCAATAAATCATGCATTTGAATGGAAATTTTCTTTTCCATCAGAAAAGGAAACCGAGACAAGTTACTTCAAAATTCTGAGGTAACAAAAAGCAAAAATAGCCACAGAGCATGGTCCCTCAGGACCACACAAAATCTCACAGGCCTTCCAAAATGGGTTCTGAGATTAGGATCTCTTGCAAAATATTAATGTCTTTATTACTATATTTGTTCATAGTCAGAAGTTCTTTTGTCATTTATCAGGCAAAAAATAAATAAAAATAAAGCTTTGAAAATGTTGAAAAGCCTTGCATGGCAGCTGCGTTTCTTTGTTTCTGGTCTTTGATCGCAATCAAAGGATCAATGGATTAATTGATTCTTTAAAAAAATGTAAGCAGATTATTTTAAAATAAATACTATACAAGAAAAAGGGATGATAACATTTTAAAAATGAATAGCTGCTTCTGGCTCCTAACTGCAATGATTTCTACCCTCACACATATTTGTGTCCTTGTAGTAGCAGATTTTTTTGTAGTGCTTTAGGTGGCTCAGAGATTTCACCCAGAAGAAGCATAACCTAACCTAACCCCCCCCCCCCCCAATATCTCTCTTAGTTGTAGAATTACCGGTATGTATCAGGACAATGGCATATTTTTGCTATTGATTTTAGTCACATAAATACATATAGCCATTAAGTCTGTGGATTAATATTCATCAGCGTTTAAACTTCACTTATCAAAAATGCATGATAAAAATATAATGAGCTATCTGAAAAGATAATAAGACAGATTCCAGCTTTGGAAAATATATTATTTAACAAACAAACAAAATCCCCCACTGCCATTCCAGGTGAACATTTTAAAGAAGATAATATATATATCAAATAAAACAACAAAACCCTTCCACTAGTTTCATCTCCAGTGCAATATAGGATGAAAACATCCCCCCCTATGATTTACAGATGTGAACTTTCTCAGCCATAACTAAACTGTTATGCAACTGGAAGTCTAATTATTTTTTCACTATCTGACATACGTTTAACGTTAAAGGAGAATGCATCTTTGAGGTAGTCTCAGGGTTAGAAACCAGTGTCATATTTATTACCTTTCTAATCCTATATTTCATGCATCAAGACATGACTCTATTTCTTCTGTTGAACAAAGAACTGTTTGTTTGTTGATATTTCACTTTGTGTTGTTGAAGTGTGGTAAAGCAAGGAAAGGCAAGATCAAAAATGAATTGTTGATGAAAGAGTGAATTGTGCAAAAAATCAGTCATCACTACAAAACAAGAACTTTGAAATGGTGTGGTCAGACATAGAGTTAATGAATAAGATCGAAGGGCTGGTTCTAGTCACAATGATACCATGGAAGGTTATGGTGATTAAGATTTTGTCACTCACATCTTAATCACCACCTATCTGGATTATTTCAACATGCAATGCAAGGGGCAGCTCTTCCTGGCCACTCCGATGCTGAAATTCTTATGGAGTGTGACAATATTGACAGGTTTAAGAGTTTCCTCGATAAGCCCATGTTATACCTCTGCTTTAGAAGCTGCACCAGCTTCCAGCAGATTTCAATGTAAAATTTTTGACATATGTCTTGTTTATTTGTGGACCACCTGTCTCTCCTTCATTCTTTCTACCCCACCAGTTCCAACAGAGCTGGCCTGTTCTGGCTTCCATCTATTAAACAACAGTGTTTGATGGAGCACACAAATAATTTCTTTTCTGTTGCATTTCTTGCTGCCAGATCCTTGGGGCAGTCCCCTATCTATGGAATACACAGCCAAGGCATCATTACAGCATCAACAGCAAGTGAATCAGAGGTGGGTTGCTTCCGGTTCAGCCCGGATCGAGCGAACCAGTAGTAGCGGTGGTGGGAGGCTCCACCCACCTGCCCATACCCTTCTGCGCATGCACAGAAGTATTGTGCATGTGTGAGCGTGCACGGGAGCGCACCTGAACCAGTAGTAGAAAAATTGGCAACCCACCTCTGAAGTGAATGTATAAATGATGACCCTGCACACTGCCATAATGCAACTAATACTGCAATTCCCCCAGGGGCTGCTCTTCAACCTGCTGCACAATTGATATTGTTTTACTCCCCTGGAAGTCTACTGGAGAAGTTTTGGAAGAGCATTCCAGCTGCATCTATTTGTGGTAGTCTATTCAAAATGATTTTGAATTTAAGTATGAATTTAAGAAATAAATACATAAAGATTGAAAAATAGAAATGTGTGAAGGCAGAGTGAACGTACCTACATATAGGTGATACCTTGCTCAGTAGTAGTAACTGTGAAAGGGATCTTGGAGTCCTAGTGGACAACCATCTAAATATGAGCCAGCAGTGTGCAGCAGCTGCCAAAACAGCCAACACAGTCCTAGGCTGCATCAACAGAGGGATAGAATCAAGATCACTTTATAATGCCTTGGTAAGGCCACACTTGGAATACTGCATTCAGTTCTGGTCGCCACGATGTAAAAAAGATGTGGAGACTCTAGAAAGAGTGCAGAGAAGAGCAACAAAGATGATTAGGGGACTGGAGACTAAAACATATGAAGAACAGTTGCAGGAACGGGGTATGTTTAGCTTAAGAGAAAGAAGGACTAGGGGAGACATGATAGCAGTGTTCCAATATCTCAGGGGTTGCCACAAAGAAGAGGGAGTCAAACTATTCTCCAAAGCACCTGAGGGTAGAACAAGAAGCAATGGGTGGAAACTAATCAAGGAGAGAAGCAACTTAGAACTGAGGAGAAATTTCCTGACAGTTAGAACAATTAATCAGTGGAACAGCTTGCCTCCAGAAGTTGTGAATGCCCCAACACTGGAAGTCTTTAAGAAGATGTTGGATAGCTATTTGTCTGAAACGGTATAGGGTTTCCTGCCTAGGCAGGGGGTTGGACTAGAAGACCTCCAAGGTCCCTTCCAACTCTGCTATTGTATTATTGTATTATTGTATTATTGTACTGAAAAGAAATGGAAGACTAAGGATCATGGTTGGATCTTAAAAAAAAGCAAGGTGAGAGATTAAAAAAGGGGCAAGGTAGGAATCAGTAGATGGATGTGGTTAAAAGCAAGACTAGTTTGCAGTTTTAGAGAGTTGAAGAAGTGAAGAAGAATCTTTGAGGTAAACTAGGTTTACTTTGGTTCGCCTCCCTTCATTTCATCTGCTTTTAATTTATTTTGCCCATCACTGGCTACAGTTTGCTATGCTTTGCATATTGTGGCTTACCATGAAAAGGTATAGCATAATAATGATGCATTGTCTTCTCTTTAGGATTTGTATGTTTGTGGGAAAATCTCTTACCTTGCTCACTGCAATTTTGATTTTAGACCCAGGCTAATCTCTTAAGCATTAATTGGAATATGCACTAATGTTTGCATTCATGAACATGTGCATGATTTTGATACTTAGTTAAAATGATAAAAACTGCAAAATGCAGCCTTGTTGCACACTCCTCACCTTTCAAATGTGTGTGCAATGTCATGAAGCATGTAGGAAACTGTTAGATATTAGCATATATCGAGATAAGTCTTCCCTCTGGTCCGCTACTACAGCGGGAAACAGGTATCCCTCTGATTGGTCGAGGGGCGTACCCGATCCCTATAAAAGGGGAACCCTCCGACCTCAGAGCAAGCTGGATCACTACTACTACTAATAAAGAGCTGTTAAGTTACTTCGTGTCTGCAGTCTGTCTCTCGTTGCCCAGATCTAACATTGGCGACGAGGATGGGATTGAGAGACAGATAGGACGAAGAACGCTACCTCCAGAATCTCCGGATTTGATCCAGCCCAGGAATTCGGCAGAAATTCCGGCAGCCATCTCAGATCACCGCAGCACGGCAAATTCAAACTGAGAAGATGGCGATGCATGCTCCCCCCGCTCCTTTCGACCCAGCAAACGACGAATGGGAAGCTTTCATGATTCGTTTCGAGTGTTTCCTCGAAGCGAACGAATACACGGGGATCACCGATGCGAGGAAGAAAAACATCTTCCTCGGCTACTGCGGAAAGGAAGTCTTCAATACGGCCAGAGACCTCACCGCGCCTACTCCAATACAGGCAGTATCGTGGACGACGTTGCAACAGACCCTGCAAACTCATTACGTGCCAAAACCTTCCCGCCATGTCTGCCACAAGGAATTCAACATGAGGACCCAGAAGGCGGGAGAATCCATCAATCAATATGTTGCAGCCCTACGAAAAGCAGCAACTCACTGCGAATACAGGGATCTGGAAGAGCACATCTTAGAGCAGCTCATCTGTGGGTTAAGAGACATTTCTTTGCAAAAGAAGCTGTTGGCAAACCCGAATTTTACCCTACAGACAGCGTTAAACGAAGCAAGAGCGTCAGAGTCAGCGGAGAAATCATCAGTGACCATACAACGAGGGGCCAACGTAAACCAGCCAGCACCAAGACAAACCAGAGTTCACTACGAGGACACAAGCCCCGACTTCGAGAATCCCGAGTTCGAGGACAGTCACCTGATGCAGAGCAGTCACTTGAGGCCTGGGGGGAGGCCCGGATCCCGTTTGCCGCCCTGCGCAAGCTGCGGAGGAAATCACCCCAGGTCTACTTGTAGGTTCAGGAACGTTGTTTGTTCGCACTGCAACAAACTTGGGCACATCGCACGAGTGTGCCGGAGCGGAGTCCCTGCCTCAAGGCAGCCACCCATGTACCGCCAACAGAAGCCTAACCCAGGGGCTTGGTGAAATCAAAAAGGGCGCCCAGAGAGAAATCCACAAGTGTTTACCCAGAGAGAATATTTCCAAAGAGCTGAACGAGCGTATCCCCAGAGAGATTACTCACAAGGAGTTGAGCGAGCGTATCCCCAGAGAGAATACACACAAAGAGCTGAAAGAGCGTTCTATCAAGACGCTCAACGAGAGTATTTTCAGGATGTTGACGATGAGATAGAGTTGACCCAGAGAGAAGAGTTGCGAACGTATCTCACCACAATACATCAGGTCCGCCCTAAGCGGCCAAAAAGGCTGAGAGTCACAGTCCTCTTGGAGGGCTCACCCTGCGAGCTAGAAGTTGACACAGGATCGACCCTGACGATCATTTCATGGGCATCCATGAAACAGGCTATCCCTAGCCTCAGAAAGAGCCAACTACGCGCTCCAGACATCCTGCTACGAGACTACCAGGGGAACCAAGTCCCCATCGTGGGCCAAGGCACATTCCACATCCGTTTCAAGGACATCGAAGCCCAGCTGCCTGTGACCATCGCCAGCGCGCCATTGCAAAACCTTCTGGGGCTTGATTGGTTTGAAGCCCTGGGGTTAGAAGTCACCGGAATCAACGCCGTGAGAAACAGCAGCGCTGAACAGATTTTTAAGGAGTTCGAGGATGTGTTCAGCCCCGGTCTTGGTAAGTATGTGGGTAAACCAATATCATTCAATTTAGACCCCAAAGTGGCGCCAATCCGACTTAAACCGAGACGAGTGCCTTTTGCACTCCGCCCAAAAATAGATAAGGAAATAGATAAGTTAGTGGAGCAAGGAATCCTTGAGCCGGTAGATCACGCGCGCTGGGAAACGCCCATCGTGACCCCAGTCAAACCAGACGGATCAGTCCGCATCTGCGCGGACTATAAATGCACAATTAATGTCGCGCTACAACAGAGCGCATATCCTGTGCCTGTAGTACAGCACTTATTGCACTCGTTGGGGCCAGGAAGGGTATTTGCAAAATTAGACATGGCACAAGCTTACCAGCAGCTGCCAGTGGATAGCGCCACAGCGGAGGCCCAAACTATAGTGACGCATAGAGGAGCATTCAAATGCAACCGGCTACAATTCGGCGTAAGCATTGCCCCAGGATTGTTCCAGAGCGTCATGGAACGACTTTTGCAAGGGATACCAGGAGTCGTCCCCTATTTTGACGACATCTTGGTGTCCGCTGCAAATGAGGAGCAATTAAACAAAAGAGTCAGATCTGTTTTGGCCAGAATCAGAGAAAAGGGTCTCCGCCTCAAAAAAGAAAAATGCCAAATTAACGTGCCTAGCGTAGAATTCCTGGGTTATAGAATCGATGGTCAGGGAATACACCCCACTTCAAAGAAAATTAAGGCGATCCAGGACGCCCCCACACCACGAAATCAGACCGAGTTGCAGGCCTTCCTCGGATTACTTAACTTCTACAGCGTTTTTCTGAGGCAGAAAGCGACCGTTGCTGAGCCACTACATCGTCTACTCCAGAGGAACGCACCATGGAAATGGGGACGATCCGAAGCTGCAGCCTTCGCCGGGGTAAAGTGCCTGCTCACCACTGACTCACTGCTTGTTCAATACAGCCAGACCCTATCGCTGGTATTGACCTGCGACGCATCACCTTTCGGAGTTGGAGCAGTCCTCAGCCACAGGATGCCCGACGGAAAAGAAGCACCCATCGCTTTCTACTCCAGAACTCTTTCATCGGCCGAGAGGAATTACAGCCAAATGGACAGGGAAGCGCTGGCTGCCGTAGCGGGAGTAAAGCGTTTCCACGAATACCTCTACGGCCGCGATTTTGAACTGATCACAGATCACAAACCGCTGTTGGGACTTCTGGCGGGAAACCGCCCCACTCCGGTCTCCCTTTCTCCTCGCATGACCAGGTGGACTGTTTTCCTGGCTGCGTATTCATACAAATTGATTCATCGACCGGGCTCCACTCTTGGACACGCAGACGCACTCAGCCGTTGCCCATTACCTGACATTCTGCCAGACCCCACTCCAGAAGTACCGGTATTGCTCATTGACTGTTTGGATTCGGGACCGGTTTCTTCCTACGATGTTGCAAGGTTCTCATCTAAAGACAATTTAATAAAACAAGTTCAAACTTGGGTTTGGAGGGGGTGGCCGAAGGGAAATGTGGGCCCGGAATTCAAAATGTTTTGGTCAAAACGGGACGAGCTCTCAGTGCTACAGGGATGTTTGTTGTGGGGGGATCGCGTTGTTATTCCGTATGCTTTACGTAAAAATGTATTAGATGCTTTACATATGGGTCATCCGGGGATTGTTAGAATGAAGGCGTTAGCAAGAAGTTACGTGTGGTGGCCAAACATGGACAAAGAAATAGAGGAGTGGGTGGCCACTTGCGACCCATGCCAGGAATCGAGACCAGTACCCCCGGAAGCGCCCGCCACAGAATGGGAGAAACCCAAAGCACCCTGGTCGCGAATACACATCGACTTCGCAGGGCCATTCCAAGGTCAGACTTTCCTTATAGTTGTGGATGCATACTCAAAATGGCTAGATGTAGTCCTAATGACTTCAACCACGGCAGAGGCAGTCATAAAGGTTCTACGGCGACTTTTCGCCACCCATGGCCTGCCAGATCTCCTAGTATCCGATAACGGGCCCCAATTCACGGCCATGCAGTTTGAAACATTTTTAGCAGGTTTGGGAATTCGGCATGCCCTCGTCGCGCCATTCCATCCAGCATCAAACGGACAGGCGGAGAGAATGGTGCGATTCGCAAAAGAGGCCCTCGCTAGGATGGGTCCAGGTGATTGGCAAACACGCATTGACCATTACCTCCTAATTCAGCACATTACCCCAAGCGCAACAACGGGTAGGAGCCCCGCTGAACTACTCATGGGTCGCCGCCTACGGTCTCACCTGGACCGGCTTCACCCGAATTACTCTGCCACGGCTCCCCCAGACTCTACAAGCAAAATCCGGTCTTTCAGAGTAGGGGATTCAGTATACGCCCACAACTACGCAGGGGGAACATTATGGATGCCGGCAAAAGTCATTGGCATCACGGGTCCACGATCGTATCTGCTGGAACTAGAAGATGGGCGGAACTGGAAAAGGCACATCGATCAACTTCGGGGTCGCTTAGCACACTCCGACCTTCGAAACGAAGACGAGAGTTTCCTGTCTACAGAAAGTCAGCCACGCGAAAGCCCCATCATAGGAAATGACGACGCCGGCGAGCCAAGCGTGGGACAAGACAACACGCACGAAGCAGAGCAACCCCCAGACAACGCAGCCGAACAGACTCCTGAACGCCCGAGCAACGAAGGCACAAGGCCTCCAGAACGGGAAACAGGAAAAGCACCCGATCCTGCAACTACTTCGAACCAACCCGCACCCGGTCCTGCAACCACTTCAAACCAACCCGAACTACGACGTTCCTCCCGAGCAAGACAAACACCCACATACCTAAAAGACTATGTTACCTACCGCAACGTTCCATCTAGGAGGGGAGGGGTGTTAGATATTAGCATATATCGAGATAAGTCTTCCCTCTGGTCCGCTACTACAGCGGGAAACAGGTATCCCTCTGATTGCTCGAGGGGCGTACCCGATCCCTATAAAAGGGGAACCCTCCGACCTCAGAGCAAGCTGGATCACTACTACTACTAATAAAGAGCTGTTAAGTTACTTCGTGTCCGCAGTCTGTCTCTCGTTGCCCAGATCTAACAGAAACGGCAGATTTTGGGCTGCAAGGTATGACAGTTTTTAAATTGTTATGCTCTCCTTGCTACCCACCCTGCAGATTCTGTGGCATCTATACAAATAATGATATTAATCATTAATTATGTGGTAGGATGTTATTCAACCTACTGATAATTAGCATATAATTACTGAATTAATAATAAAATTAATATATTTAACATAGTAACATGAAGACAAGAAGATATCCATCTGAGTTATCCCTGCAGTAACGAATGCTGGGTCTATGTGATAAGGAATTCCAAAACCCAAAATGATTATTTCTCAACTGTCAAGTTATCTCTCTTCTCATATGAAAACTCTGCCACATTTGAGATAAATCCTCCCTTCTCAGTGCACAAAGAATCCCAACTGGTTATTTTTAGACATGTTTAGTTAATGTTATAGAAACAATAACATTGATGTTAAGCCATCAACCTAAATGCCAAGAGACGGTGAATTCTAGTTGGTGCTTAGGCACAAAAGCAGCTGGGTGACTTTGGGCCAGTCACTTTCTCTCGCTCCTAGGAAGTACGTTATAGCAAACCACTTCTGAAATCTTGCCAAGAAAACTACAGGGACTCATTCAGGGAGAAAGATGGGAAAAAAAAGAAAGAAAACGAGTGTGTGGTGGGGAGTCGTGGGTCAGGACAAGCCTTTATAATTTCCAGCCTCCCATCTCAAAATTAATTCAATGGCAGAAAAAGTTTGGAAACCACAGCTATGTAAAGTTGTACTTTTCTGCAAAACCCTTTCTGCTTAATATTTGATGTTGTTATAGAAGATGCAACACAATGTTTGAAGATGGAATTATGATTTTGCTTTTTATTATAAGATGTTGTATTATACTGCCAGAAACTCATTATTAGAAATGTAAGACAGAACACTGGAAAATGAAAATCTCCTTCTACTCTTGAAAATCTTTACATTTCCCCTTTTTTCCATTATAAGAATTTAAGAAATATCAAAGACAGGAACGAAGAATCCTTGTCTGCCATGAAAACAGCAGGCTTTTATATGTTGCTAATTCTTTTTTTGCAATTCAAATCTTAGTTGTTTGTTCAATTCAAATCTTAGTTGTTTGTTCAAAAGGCTGACTTCGGCTAGAAGAAGCAACCACTTCCTTTATAGCTTCCACTAGGTGTTAGCAATCACTTGTAAATTGCAAGATAGCAAGAAAACACATATCACACCATCTAAGCACCAGAATATGTCATTTGGTTTGCTATAGCCACTAAAAACTATATTAGGCTTTGGAGTGCTAAACTAAAAAAAAAGAAAAAAGAAGAAGGCAAGGTGAAAAGGATTTGGTAACCATCTCTATAAAAAGGATATGTGATTGGCCAAAAAAAAAAAAAAAAAAGTTCTTAAAACTTACAGAGCAATGTTTTTGGCTCACTCTGCTAATTCTAAAGTTCTTGTGGTTGAGAAGTCTGGTTAGCATAATGGTTAAAGGAAGTCCAAATCCAATTGCTAGCAGATCATGAAAATTCTGTTATCAGCTCTTATTTTGTCACTAGTAAGAAAATACTTTCTGAAGTTTGGGGTGACATCTTAATTTCTGAACAGTGTATGCTGACTCAAATAAATACACTCTCAACAATCAGTCAGATCTATATACTAGTTGTAAATATGTCACAATAATTTATTTCCAAACAAACAAAACCTTCTAGCTGACCTACTGCTTCTGAATAACAATAGTTCAGTCCTTGGGATAATTCTCAAGGAAGATGAAATAACATACAAGTTCTTGGCCGATGGCAAGAGACTCAAAGAGCAAATAGCACATATATGGGTAACCTTGCTACAAAAGTTACCTGCAAATTTTGAAATAAGGCTAATTTAACTAGTTTGGTCTCTTTTCTTATGGTAATTGGATGTTCTTTCTGGAGCATATCAAAGTGAGAGGAAGGATAAAGTTGGGCATACCTTAGGACATATAATTAGCTATGATAATTAATGTGCTTGAACCAGAAAACATTGTCCCCATTCTAAGAACATAACCCAATAAGCACTTATTATAGAATGCATTACACTGAACAAACAGAAACATATACTACTGATTAAGTGTGTCTAAGTGTGTAAATTAGATTGATTTGCTTTTATTGACTTCAGCACATATCAAATCTAGTTATGTAGCATCAAATGTCATAATTCCTGATTGGCTAAGGTCACTATGGAATATGAAATGTCCTAATCAAGTAGGAAATTAAGCAGCAGTATCTTGGGTTTTAGAGAAGGAGGAAAAGGAGAAGGAATGGACCAGCAAATGTGTAGGGTCTTAAAATAAATATCAGAAGGATAATGAAAGCACTCCTTCTCAGCTCAAAGCCAGAAACTTGATTAGATATTTTCTCATGCAGAACATTTTTTCAGCATATGCATGAAAGAGGAAAGAAAATAACTTCAAAGCAACCTACCACAATTACTTGCTTAAATAACTTCACGAAATTAAATTGTAAATTATTAGAAGAAATATTTCAAGTACTTTTAAGTTGCTCGATTTTGAATTGTTTTATTTTCTTTGCATTATTTAACTTCTTTTTCATTTCTCCAGCTGTGTCCAAAACTGTTTCTTAACTGGATCCCGTGCACATTACTGGACATTGATGAAAATTACTTTAAACTAATGAGCTCAGGAGAAGGATGCAATTTTTTTGGCCTTTATTTACACTTTCCTTGGGACATTGTGTCATCCCCACAACGTGGCCCAGTCATTGTAAGGAAAAACACTTTCATAGCCAAGAAATGTATGTATTTGTGTTACAACCCCTGGTATGCCCAAATATGGGAGGGAGCTCACTACTCCCCATTTCTGTCCTTCGGCTCATTACAGAAAACCATCCAGGCAGAAAACCATATTTTTATTTTTAATGTTTCCTTGGGCATACCAGGGGTTGTAACACAAATACATACCTATTTCCCTGGCTCAGCTGATAAGGAGGAGAGCCTGTGGCTTCCCTGAAAGGAGCCCACTGGGGAGACGAGCAGCAGACAACACCCGTCACCTACAGGAACCGGAAGTGATCTCCAGAAAGATTGAAGATCTTGATTCACATTGAAAACAAAGCTGTAGTGCTCACCGTCTCTGAACATTTATACAATGGATTGTTTGCTATTTTCTTTTATGGAAAATCAGGGAGAAAATATAGATACAATAAGATCAAAATGTGTCATTAAGAATAAAAGAGGTTTAATAAAATCCTGACATTTATAGAAGTATATGAAAAATTTGGAAAAAGAATACAATTTTCTTCCACTTGTGAACTTTACTTTCCAAACAAAATTAAATATGGTCCTTGACCAACAAAACATTGGAAAATCTTTACAGTATAAGAGAAGGGCATGACCTGATTCACAATAGAAAATGTTCTCATCTTTTATGGGAGCTGTGTTTATGGCAGAGTGATAATATAATTACTATTTTCTGTGATTAATATTTTCCAAGGCCACATCCTGATATTGTTAATCTGGAGAGAAAACAAATAGGGTTCTAATGGAACCAGAATTTTGGTATACCAGCTTTCTCCAGGTTTTTAAGATTCAGTTTAGAAAATATACTATATGTTCCAGAGTGGAGGATTTTGGCCATAAAACTGCATATTTGACATCATATCCTGGTTGCAAAATCTGAATTTTATTAAATGGCATCACATTTTATTTATTTTCTATTTATTTATTATATTTATTTGCTGCCCATCTTGTGCTAAATATAATAGATATGTAGATAATCTTTGCAGACATCTAGCAGATATCCAGACCTATGCATTCCATATATGAAAGGTTTACATTGCCTTCTATGGCAGCAATATTAGGTATAGAGATGTAAGACTGATCCCATTCTCTTAGTCTTTCTATGCACTAAAAACAAAACATATGAAAAATTCCCCCATACCACTTTATTTTTCTCTTCTGTGGAATGAAAATAAAGTGTTGTCTAAAAGACATGACCTCATTTCCAATTTAACCTGCATTTACATTAATAATACAGTTAATTTAAACCAGAGGTTTCCAAACTTTTTTCAAAGAGGGCCAGATTGGATGAAGTGAACATGCTGGAGGGCCGAACATTTTTCCGAACATTCTTTGAACAATTACAATTAAATGCAAATGAATTATTTTATGCCAAGTTAATTGCAAATGGCATACTTTTCATTTCATAACATTAAGATCAACTGACAGCTGAGTTTTCACAATGTATTTTAAATAAATTTTAAAAAAAACTTACCTGCACTAATGTGAAGGGTGAAACTCAGATCTGTACTGCAGCAAATAGGCTCGGTCTGGTACAAAGGCAGTGGTTTTGATGCGCAAAATGTCACGCAGATGAGAGTCACTTAGTCTTGTCCTCACACGGTTCTTGTTAAAGTTCATAGCAGAGAATGTCTTCTCACACAAATATGTTGAGCCAAACAAGCTCAGCATTTTCTTAGCCAATGTCCGAATCTCCTGAAACCTGCCCTTATCCAGTTGGCGGTAAAAGTTCACAAGAGAGAGCTGTTGGTGATGACTGCGTAACTCGCTGTCACAATGCAGCTCAATGAGCTCATCCTGACGTCACCACCCTCTGTCGCTCCCAACGCGCCGCCCTCAAGCAGAAGATGTAAATGTGGCCCTCCCATGGCCCTCCCTTCTGATTGAGGGCGGCGCGTTGTGAGCGACAGAGGGCGGTGATGTCAGGATCGGGCTTCCGATGTGGCCCTCTCACCGCCCTCCCTCCTGTGGCAGACAGTCTTCTGTCGCTCCCAACACACCGCCCTCAAGCAGAAGATGTAAATGCGGCCCTCCCACAGCCCTCCCTTCTGATTGAGGGTGGCGCGTTGTGAACGACAGAGGGCGGTGACGTCAGGATCGGGCTTCCGATGCGGCCCTCTCACCGCCCTCCTTCCTGTGGCAGACAGTCTTCTGTTTGCCGCCCTCAATCAGAAGGGAGGGCTGAGGGAGGGCTGCATTTACACAGAGCAGGGAGGGCTGTTAGAGGGCCGTATTAAATCCCCCCCCTGGGCCGCAAATGGCCCGCGGGCTGGACTTTGGACATGCCTGATTTAAACAAATGTAAAATGTGGGGCTATAAAACTCATGGCTGCTTTTGAGAATCTTTATTTATTTTATGTTCATGGTGCCCTGAAAATGTTTTTTTTTTTTTTTGTATAGGAAAGTATGCTGATGTGGTCATTTCAATCTCATTTTCATAAATATATTTTATCAGTAAATGTATTGCTGTTTTCCTTCAGAATCAACAGGTACCATGTTTGTTTCTCTTAAACATGTATATAAGCTAACAAATTCAAGGCAGTTCATTTATGAGAAAGTGTCACTTACCTTCTTTTGTTTTGGCACAACCCAATATAAAACAAATAAAGCTGCATAAATTTGCTCTGTCTTCCATCTTTAATAGTGACAAACTCTGCCTCCTTAACTTCACTATTATTATTTTGGCAGAATCCAATATAGGAATAATATCCCAAATATTTGGGTACTAAACAAGAAGACATGAGGCACAAATGAGTTTCATACTTCTGTATCTACTATATCTATTTGTAAGAACTCAGGAACATTGATTAAGATTCATATCATAAGATTCATGAGCCACAGTGGTGCAGTGGTTATAGTACAGAACTGCAGGTTTCTTCTGCTAACTGCTGACTGCCTGCAATTTGACAATTCAAATCTCATCAGGCTCAAGGTTGACTCAGCCTTCCATCCAAACGAGGTGGGTAAAATGAGGACCCAGATTGTTGGGTGCAATATGCTGACTCTGTAAACCACTTAGAGAGGGCTGTAAAGCGCTGTGAAGCAGTATATAAGTCTACGTGCTATAGATATATGTGAAAGCAGAAAATTTTGAATATGGGATTCAGAATCATATAAATAATTAAATTTTCTATTTTCTGTAGTTTTTATTTTGTCTTAAATATTTTTTTTTTGTTCCTGAAAATGCTGATATTTCAGTTGATATATTGGCTGAAAAAATTATTTGTTTCGAAGTTCTGATGTCAGTTGCAACATGTGGTAGTATTTTTGATGGAATTATCTTCTTAATTTTTTTTAATTTTTTTTAATTTTTTTTATTAATATATCAAATCAATGTGTGAACAGTATGGTACCTGGATGTCATACATTGCAATACAAATAAAACTAATAAAGTTAATACTTATTATTACATTCAATGAACTTATGTATTTCTAATAATAATACACATTTGTATTAGTTTGCAGGAATGATCTTATTCTGAAATTCCCCAAATTTGCAGTGTAAATTTATCTATATATCTCAAGTCCAATCATTTATTTCCCTTTGTGTCATTTTGATATTAGGCCCAAGAGATTTTTTTCCCCATGGCAGTCTCCTTTTGTGATTAATGGCAGTCAGCTTTTACCTCAAGAGGTTTTAAGTTCATGCTCAATCATTCCATTGCAGATTTATTTTTTCCCTTTTTTATCTTACTTATTAACCATCTTGGATATCATTTGATCAAATGATACAAGGCCAGTCATTAAAGAGCAACAAACGAATGAATGAATGCAATATTCTAAACCTTGAAATATTCCCTTAAAAATCAACATCTGCAATGGAGCAGAAGCAAAAATTAAGCTTCCATTAAAAAAAAAGAGGAATTGTATCTGACTTAGGCTCACTGTAATTATGAATGGTTTATGCATCTCTGAGTCATGAAAAAGAAAAGAAAGCAAATATATTCTTTATTTTATTTTCTGTTGCCTACGGGGAAATTCAGTAAATAAGAACTGGGAATGATCAATTATTTAAACATTAGCGAAAAAGGCAATAAAAGGTGAACTTTTGACCACCTTTGGTAAGATCCTGGCCTATGTTTATAGCCAAGATTCAGTTTGGTACCTTCTAAACTGCCCTTGTTTTCTTTGTGCTGCAGCCATTTATTTATTTACTTATTTATTTCATAACTAAACATATTGAATTATGAAAACAAAATACTAGGCAATCTTTCCTGCTACCGTGTTTCCTGAAAATAAGACAGGGTCTTATTTTCTTTTGACCCTCCAAATAAGGGGTTGGCCTTATTTTCGGGAAAGTCTTATTATTTTCCAGGTGTGGGAAGCAGCAACCCCAGCAACTACTTTTCTTGCCCTGCATGTGGCAGTGGAGAATGGAGCAGGAAAGCAGGTTAGTGGAGGGATGTGCTGCCTTGGGGGCGGGTAGGGGTCTCTCTCTCACACACCCACACACCAACTTTTCCTTGGGAACTCTGCACAGACACAGAGAAGGCTTTGGATAGCGTATTTGGGGGATGTGCGTCTGCGCTGAGATCCCAAGGAAAGAACAATTGTCAGGGGAAAAAAAGGGGGGGTTGCCTCTTATCCTGTTCTGAATCTGTGCTGAGCTTCAGAATAGGGTAAGAGAAAGTAAAATCTTCCCTCCACATTTTCAAGCCATTCGCAAAAATACCCATTCCGATCCTTCAGTGCTGCAATCCTGGAATATGCTGAAGACTCGAAATGGGGCATTTTTGCGAACGGCTTGAAAATGTGGAGGGGGATATTCCTGCCTCTCCCCCTGTTCTGAAGGTCAGCACAGACTGAAAACAGGATAAGAGGACAAAATCTTCCCTCCCCATTTTCAAGTGGTTTGTAAAAATGCCCCCTTCCATGCCTTCAATCCTGCAATCCTGGATAATGTGAAGAATCGGAATGGGGTGTTTTTGCAAACTGATTGAAAATGGGGAGGGGGGATTTTGTCTCTTATCCTGTTTTCAGTCTGTGCTGACCTTCAGAAGAAGGTGAGAGGCAGGAATAGCCTCCTCCACATTTTCAAGCCGTTTGCAAAAACGCCCCATTTCGAGCCTTCAATGTGAATAGGCAGGTGAGAAGCGACCTCTTATAGGCATGAAAATTCATACACTTGGGACGTTGGAAGAAGCCCTGCAAGGAGACGCTGCTGCCAAAGTGCAGGAAATTTCCACACACCCCCACCTGCAGATCATCCTTTCAAAGAGGAGTTTCATGAGGACAAAGAGGTGGATGAAGAGGGCGTTTGTGTTTCCTTTATCCTGGTGAAACTCCTCTTTAAAAGGATGATCTGCAGATGGGGGGGGGGATTTCCTGCACATCAGCAGTGGCATCCGATGTCCCAGGTGTATTGATTTCCATGCCTTCTTTTCCTGTTCTGTGGACGGAATTGCGAGCTGTGACTGTCACCATTATGTAAGGAGGGCATTTGGGTTGTGTTGCTTGGCCTCCAGCTACTTTTGCAGCCACAATTGGCTGCAAAAGTGACAAGTGTTTGCTGAAGGCAGAGGCCTGAGCAGTACCTGTGAATCAGCTGTTTTGTGAATGGATCTGATTAAGGAGCTAAGAAGTCCTGAGGTGACAGGGGAAGGGAAGGGCTGGCTAAACCCACCCCTTCACTAGGTCTTATTTTTGGGAGTGGGTTTAAACTGTTGCCCACCGTGAAAATCTGGCACGGCCTTAGTTTCAGAACATGTTGTATTTTCGGGGAAACAGAATAGTGTTATGTTACTGGAAAAAAAATACAGAAATATGCAATTGAAATGATTACCGTATTTTTCGGAGTATAAGACACATTGGAGTATAAGACACACCAAGGTTTTGAAGAGGCAAATTAAAAAAAAAGTTTTTGCATTCTGCAAACCTCCCAAAAATGGCATGTCTTTCATGAAAACAGGCCTGCTTTTTTTTTTTTTTCAAAAAAAAAAAAAGGCATGAATAGTCTTTAGGTGGTTTGTAGAGTGCTCCTGGGAGGAGGCAAAAATGAACAAATGACACCCCATTTTTCACAAAAATGGGCCCTTTGTTTGTCAAAAAAAGGGTATGGGTAGCCTTTAGGAGGCTTTATAGTGTGCTCCTGGGAGCTGGGGGGGGGCAATTGAGCAAAAAAGGCCCATTTTTTGCTCATTTCTACCCTCCCCAGGCCTCAGGAGCTCTCTGAAAGCCTCGTAAAAACTATGTACAGCCATTTTGGTGAAGGGGGCAGGGTTTCAGGAGACAAAAAAAATGCTGTATTCACTGCATAAGACACACCCAGATTTTCAGCCTCTTTTTTGAGGGAAAACAGTGCATCTTATACTCCAAAAATACGGTAATAAATTCCCCATGCTGGAACAGTAAAAAAAAAATCAACTTAAAATGAAAGCATACAAGGGAGGAGAATATATAGTGAGAAACACAAACATGCAGTGTATGTATGCATATGTATGTGTGTGTGTGCGTGTGTGTGCGTGTACACACAAACACACACACATCACAGCTCCATAAACACTGACTTTCCATCTTTTATCCTAAAGACCACTAAACATTAGGATTTTGTGAAAGTTTTTAGGCACCTTTGAGTCATTGTTGACTCCTGGTGACTGCGTATACCAATGATGGCGAACCTATGGCACACGTGCCACAGATGGCACACGGAGCCATTTGTCAGGACACGCGAGGCGCTGCCCTGTCAGCTGACCAGCGCGCATGTGCGTGCTGGCCAGCTGAGTTCAGCCGTTTTTAAAGCCATTTTTCGCTCTCCCCAGGCTCCAGAGGCTTTATAGGAGCCTGGGGAGCACGAAAACAGGCTCCCCCGCTCCCCCAGATGCCCTCCGGAGGCGTCAGGGAAGCCTCCAGACAGTCCCTGAAGCCTTCGGAGCACTCAAAACGATCCTCCGAGCAAACCGGAAGTCACTTCCGGTTTGCTCGGAGGATCGTTTTGAGCGCTCCGAAGGCTTCAGGGACTAGCTGGAGGCTTCCCTGACACCTCTGGAGGGCATCCGGGGGAACCTCTGGAGCCTGGGGAGGGTGAAAAATGCACGTAAAAATGGGGGGAGCACCTGTAGTGCGCTTATACGCATTGGGGGGGCACACATTGCATTATGGTGCGGCACACCCGCACATGCCCCCACTGCGCTCCCCCCACTTATGGCACGCGAGCCAAAAAAAGGTTTGCCATCGCTGGTCTAGACAAATCGTAGAAGTTTCCTTGGACCAAATTTTGGAACCATTTTTCTATTCAAAAACTGAGGTAGAGTGACTGCTCAAGGCAGCCTAGCTAACATTGTTCCTAAGATTACAGGTGACCTAAAATTCAGAGTCTTCCCTTTTGTAGTCTAGTGTCTCAACCACTGCACCAAACTGGCTTTCCTTTAAGCATTAGGTATAGAGATAATCAATAGGAGACTACCTCTTTGGGATTATTATCACACCTACTAACTATGACACAAGGGCACATATCTAATCAGCTTTTTACGACATGGTTTCATGATGAAGATTTCAACTCATCCTCTACTCAGTCTCATCCACATCTATAAGAATATCTTGTAATTGTCTATAGCTGTTCTGCTTCTACAGTAGGTTCTTTCTGGTTCTACTGATGCTTGTACAGTGGGGCAAAAAAGTATTTAGTCAACTACTAATTGTGCAAGTTCTCCCACTTAAAAAGATGAGAGAGGCCTGTAATTGGCATCATAGGTAGACCTCAACTATATGAGACAAAATATATATAAAAAAGACCAAACAATCACATTGGCTGATTTGGAAAGAATTTATTTGTAAATTATGGTGGAAAATAAGTATTTGGTCACCTACAAACAAGCAAGATTTCTGGCTCTCACAGAACTGTACCTTCTTCTTTAGGAGGCTCCTCTGTCCTGCACTCATTACCTGTATCAATGGCAACTGTTTGAACTTGTTATTAGTATAAAAGACACCTGTCCACAACCTCAAACAGTCACACTCCAAACTCCACTATGGTGAAGACCAAAGAGCTGTCAAAGGACACCAGAAACAAAATTGTAGACCTGCACCAGGCTGGGAAGACTGAATCTGCAATAGGCAAGCAGCTTGGTGTGAACAAATCAACTGTGGGAGCAATAATTAGAAAATGGAAGACATACAAGACCACTGATAATCTCCCTCGATCTGGGGCTCCACGCAAGATCTCACCCCGTGGGGTCAAAATGATCCCAAGAACGGTGAGCAAAAATCCCAGGATCACAAGGGGGGACTTAGTGAATGACCTGCAGAGAGCTGGGACCAATGTAACAAAGGCTACCATCAGTGACACACTACGCTGCCAGGGACTCAGATCCTGCAGTGCCAGACGTCTCCCCCTGCTTAAGCCAGTCTATGTCCAGGCCCATCTGAAGTTTGCTAGAGAGCATTTGGATGATCCAGAAGAGGATTGGGAGAATGTCATATGATCAGATGAAACTAAAATAGAACTGTTTGGTAGAAACACAACTCGTCGTGTTTGGAGGAGAGAGAATGCTGAGTTGCATCCAAAGAACACCATACCTACTGTGAAGCATGGGAGTGGCAACATCATGCTTTGGGGCTGTTTCTCTGCAAAGGGACCAGGACGACTGATCCGTGTACAGGACAGAATGAATGGGGCCATGTATCATGAGATTTTGAGTGCAAACCTCCTTCCATCAGCAAGGGCATTGAAGATGAAACGTGGCTGGGTCTTTCAACATGACAATGATTCCAAACATACCGCCCGGGCAACGAAGGAGTGGCTTCGTAAGAAGCATTTCAAGGTCCTGGAGTGGCCTAGCCAGTCTCCAGATCTCAACCCCATAGAAAACCTTTGGAGGGAGTTGAAAGTCCGTGTTGCCCAGCGACAGCCTCAAAACATCACTGCTCTAG
Organism: Natrix helvetica; assembly: GCF_964273705.1. NCBI lineage: Eukaryota > Metazoa > Chordata > Lepidosauria > Squamata > Natricidae > Natrix > Natrix helvetica. The sequence continues at coordinate 85,929,960 of NC_138548.1, forward strand.
AGGAGATCTGCATGGAGGAATGGGCCAACATACCAGCAACAGTGTGTGCCAACCTTGTGAAGACTTACAGAAAACGTTTGACCTCTGTCATTGCCAACAAAGGATATATAACGAAATATTGAGATGAACTTTTGATATTGACCAAATACTTATTTTCCACCATAATTTACAAATAAATTATTTCCAAATCAGCCAATGTGATAGTTCGGGTTTTTTTTTACATTTTGTCTCTCATGGTTGAGGTCTACCTATGATGCCAATTACAGGCCTCTCTCATCTTTTTAAGTGGGAGAACTTGCACAATTGGTCGCTGACTAAATACTTTTTTGCCCCACTGTATGTCCATACAAATTTTCTAAAGTGTCTCATTCATGATATTAGGTAAAATCCAAACAGATCAGGGATTGGAATTTTGCTGAATTTCTTGGTCACTCTTGGCTGCTGTACATGCACACCCTTCCATCTGGTCACTGGCTTGAGTGGCCATGTTGTCTCAGGTTGCCAAAGAAATTGTTCACCTGATTTCAACATGCAGTGTATGTATGCATGTGTGTGCGTAAATGACTGCCTACATATTGCCTAATAAAAAGTACCAATCAGGCATTGTGCAACCTTTTTCTAAGAGTCGTTCTGGCATTCTTCTGAGCAAGTACTACATTTCACTGTAATTCAAACCTCCCCACATAAAATGCTAGTTCTATTGTTAAAATCTACTGATATCTGCACAGATATTTAAATTAAATTGTGGGGGGAGAGTGGGCTTCTGCTAATTGTGTAGACTAGTTCTGTTCCAATGAATATATTAGATATGGTTTTTTTTTACTTTTTCTACTAGCAAATATTTTTGTGTATTATTATTTGTGAGGCTATGGGGGCATTTTGCTTATTCTATTGCTATTGTGCACACTTCATGGGGCACTCCCAAGTGTTTCTAGCTGGGCAAGATGTTGGGATATTTGTCAATCTATCCTATAATTCTCCTTCTAGCTCAAGTGACAGATCATATGCATAGCTCAGGTTCATTGGGTGAAATAGAAGAACCCCATATAATCCCTGTTCCTTGGATTATTTCTGAATGTAGGCAGATTAGCCTGCTGAAGAAATAACACTCAAATCTTGTCTAATAATTGCCTAGCTGACAAATCAGTGGAATAAAGTTTGGATATCAGATAAAACAGGAAGGAGCCATTCTTTTTAAAATTGAAATGCTGAAATATAATTAACTACATCCAAATGCAATAGTGATTATTATTCAGTCACTATGAATGTTTGCATGCCTATACATATGTGCGTATGTACATGCATATATGTGTATGTGTATGTGTATGTGTATGAGGTTATATATGTATACAAATCTAGAAAGTCTATAAATGATTAAAATAATATAATAAAATTAAATTAAAATAAAATAAAATATAATAAAAAAGAAAACATATAACATTAAAAAGATCTGTATAATATTCATTTAGTTTCAATATGCAATTAATTCAGTTTTTAAACCTTGTATTAAATCTAAACCACATAAAAAGCATATTGCTTCATCTATTGCTTATAATATAAAGAGTTTTTAAAAATAAATAACAGACTCCATTGAATACATTATTTAATATCAAGAGGTTATGTTTCTTTCCATTTACATATGATTATCCCTTTTGCTAAGCTCTAGGCTTAGTAGAGTGAAAGCTCTTCATAAAATGAGAAATCAAATATTTTAGGAATATAATTTAACATCACATTTACATTTTTTAAGTATTATATTTCTTTTCAAAATTATATTATCTTATCCCTTGATATGAAAACAAAACATAGCTATAATTAGACATATGAATTGATTGATTAATATGCTTCATCAACTTGATTGAGGTTCAATCAACTTGCACACAAACAATTTGTGATCCATTTGTGATCCACTTGATGGTCAGCCCTGGGCATGTCTTTGCTGTTCTATCTCTTTATATTAATGGTCAGTCTGATTTCTATGTACTCCATCTCTTTATATTCATATACGGTGTAAACGTGCAATGAAGATTTCAATGGATTTTCCCCATATTGGCAAGTCATTACCTGCTTCATATCCTATGACATTAAATCCTCAATATTTTTGTCAAAATTTCAAATTTTTGCATTGCAGTCTCCAACCACAACTAGTATATCTTTAAATATGTGGTTTTTTTCCCCCAACTAAATCTGATCATAAAACCCAAGTTCTTCTTTTTCTTCATCACTGAAGAAAAAGTGATCGGACCATAAACTGAGATGATCATCACATGAAAGGGTTGTTCATGAAGTCATACTGAGGCCAAATGACATGGGCTTTGTAGTATTGTTATACTTGTTAATATACTTGTTAATTAGCATAGTTATTTTATATTTTAATTTGAATTATTTTTTGCTCTTTTAAAATGGCATAAGGATTTATCAAACCATTACAGACTGGAATATAGGAAAACTTTTCGTCCTATTGCTGTATGGATTGATTGATAGCTTCCAAAATTTCTAAACTGAAAAGATAAATTATACTTGATGATGCCTGAAGAATGTCTTCTGATAAGCGAAAACTTGTTAGCTTTAATTGGCATCTGGTCTGTCCTTTTGTGAACTCCAAACAACCTTTTTCCTTATTTTTATATTAAAATGTATGCCGCTTCTGTCATCAGACTTCGCTTTAATGAACATGTGTGGCATTATGGGATGTATCGTGTTTGACTATGTCTAGGCAAAGTGGAAGTTACTTTTGTCCTGTCCAATCACCTTTTCTCTTGCATTTTCTTTGATGTCTTAACGATAAAAGGGAATGTAAGATGGGTCTCTTTGAATGAGAGGAATTCCTTTTATGAAAATGTTTTGAGCAAATTGTAGTTAAATGATCTTCCTCTCTTGGTTTGTTGCATTGGAAAATACGAATGCTGAGGCACAAACTTAAAAAGCCATATTTGTCCTTCAGTACCATTATTATTCTGAGAACACCTTTCCCAACTGTGAAAAGAATACCATTCTTTCTTCATTTTTCATACTCTGAGGAGTAAATGGTGTGATCTTCTGGTTGATTTCTGGGTGTCAAACTCATGGCCCACAGGCCAGAAGCATCATGTGCTGGGCGCGCCCATCCCCTGGTTTATCAGAAGGAGGGGGGGAAGTTGTGATATATCATATGATGACAATGTGTCATCATGAGTTTGACACCCCTGGTCTAGATCCTTAGTTCTTCTTCAATAGCATGTTGAATACCAACTAACCTGCCATCATCATTATTGTGCTAGACAATATAATTTTATATTTTATGTGCACTACAGAAGAAGTATCTTTATATAGTCTTTCCTCCACGATATTTGTTTGCATTTGTTGGTGACACTAAATTAATAAGCCATCTACTTCATGTTCTTATATTACTATTGCCCTGTATAAATGCCTGCTTGCTTTAACTGGGGAGCTGAGATTACCTTTATGGCTTTCACCACTGAAAGTCAGAGGTGCGTTGCTGCCGGTTTGGACCAGATCAGGCAAACCAGTAGTAGCGGCGGTGGGAGACTCCACTCATTCACCCAGATGCTTCTGCGCATGGGCGCACACATGCCCATGAACTAACTAGTAGTAAAAATAACAGAAATCCACCACTGCTGGAAGTATATAGTGTTGGTATACACTCCTGAACAACCTTTGAAAAACTGTATTTGAAGGATCCAATAGACACAAATTAACATTTCCTAATGAAATTATTTCATAATTAAGTATGATATTTATGTTTTACATGTCTTTACAATATCTGAATGTGTTGATTTTTTCCCCAAGATTGCATTTTTCAATTCTTTGTTCATGTAATGCTAACCATTCTATTTTTATATGCCTTGTAAAATTGAATTGTTGGATTCACTTCAAGAACTGCCTCTCTTAAGAATCCTAATATTCTAGATATTTCTGAGATGCTAAAGCATCTGGCCTCAGTTTTTGTTTTCCAGCTGTGTTTCAGGTTTCCAAGTGAATATTACAGGTAAATCATATTGATACACAATCTCTCAAAGTGTACATTATAAATTCACCCATTTAATATATTTCATAGTCCGGGTTTTTTTATACATACTCCTCACTATCTTCACAATTATTTTATTGTACAATGTCCAGTTTTGTACAATTCTGGAACAAAACATAAGTGCTAATTATTAAAAAAAAATCCAAATATGCCTAGCAGCATTCAAAGCTGAAATGAAGATCCCTATCTACTATTCATTGACATAATCCTGCTATACTGTTTCCATAAAACAAACCAAGGTTTCAGAGGGGTTACACACTTACTCTCTTAAATAGTCCCAAAGAGTTCTCCTAAAAACCATAGATGTTAATATAAAAGCACAAAAGTAAAGCTGAAAATTTGGTTGGTTAAAGCTGCCTTAATCGTAAGGCAACCTCATTTGGGTTGAATGCATATGATGGGTTTTGAACTCTTCTTAACATTTTCTTAAGTTTTTATCCATGTGTGCAAACATCTAATATGGAAGGATTTTTCTTGTAATAGGAAGGGTTTTTCTTGATAGTCCTTGTAAGCTCCCTATCCTCTACTCTGCACTCTCCTGTCAGCTGGACTATTTTTGGACATGGGATTATTGATTTAGAAGACTGGAGGATTCTTGTTCAGAGATTGCTGGAGTAACAATTTACTAGCATGGAACAGCTCCATGCTGATTACCTGTCACTCAAAGAAGTTCAAAGTCCCATTCAGACACCTGTCGACAGAGAAACAGGAGGAATCCAAGTTAATGCAGCTGTATGGAGGAAACCTTTGCCTGTGCTCTGCTTGCTACAACAGAGTATTTTCTTCCTTCTTTATATTTTCTGTGATAAAAGAATATTCAGAGTTTAAAGCTTGATTTGGGGTATTTAACTTCCTTACTAAATGCCAGTAGTCTTTTGGATTTTAAACTTCTATCCCTAGATGTTCCTACTGTATTTGGCCTGATGTCAGAGTCATGGGACCAAGATTGACACAAGTGTTACTTAACAGAATAGCAGAGTTGGAAGGGAAATTGAAGGTCTTCTAGTCCAACCTCCTGCACAAGCAGGAAACCTTATACCATTCCAGACAAGTGACTGTCCAGTCTCTTCTTAAAAGCCTCCAGTGAAGGCAAGTCATTCAACTAGTTAATTCTTCTCATTGTCAGAAAAATTCTCCTTAGTTCTAGGTTGCTTCTTTTCTAGATTAGTTTCCATATGTTGTTTCTTCTCTTGCCTTCTGGTTTAGAAAATAGATTGACCCCCCTCTTCTTTGTGGCAGCCCCTCAAACATTGAAACCCTGGTATCACGTCACTCCTAATCCTTTTCACAGTAGTTTCTTTATTGTTGGTTGCATATAGACAGAAGTCTTGTCCAACTAAATCAACTATCCGCATAACTACCTAATATGTGAATTCCTAGGGTGGAATATGCCTTTGCCCTCTTCCTGCATACCAAAGACTCCAAGCTGCTTTGTCTCTTTGCGGTCTGCAAAAGAGCCCCCACCCATTCCTGCAACTCTTCAGTATCTGATTTTATTCACACGTGGACATTTTGCCAACCATAGATGGTTGGAGCACTAAGGATAAATAAAATGATGTTATATGTATAAAGCACATACCATAATAACTGATGTCGCTGCTGCTAGTTGCGATGATTTCTACCATATGATGGCTTTAAAAGGGAATTGGACAAATTTGTAGAGAATAAAGTTGGTGATGATAGGTCTGCCTTCAGTAAAGTACATAGGAGTGGATTAGAATTGCGTGTTAGTCCAATTACACCCCTTTAGAGAGGAGGAAATTAAAATCTTACATAAAGTCTTATCAGATGTTTTCTATTCTTTTTTTTTACCAGTACTTTCTCAAGAGAGCAACTAGAGTGTTTCTGCTCATGGTGGTTAATGTATTATTATTCTTTCCTGAACTCTAATCTTCCTAGTCTAATATTTTTTCAAACAGTCCTTTTCCAATTCAAATCCTGTGAAGTATTCCCTAATTGTCTGCTGTTGCTTTTTTATTTTCTTGTTAGATATCTTAATTGGATAGGCAGTATACACTCAGTCCAATCTCCCTGTGGTTCCTTTTATTAAACATTTTAAGTCAGATGCTGTGCTGTTTCCTCTGATTTTTAATGATGTGTGTATACCACTGATGCCATTCCCATTATTAGTGCTTATTCATTATTTTTATTCTGTTCTTTTCCCTTTCTTCTTTTGTATTATATGTGTGTATTACTTTGCACATTTGTGTCTGTGAACAGAGGTTATTAACATATTGTTTATTAAAAGTTACATCACTTTTAAGTCCATATACACAGACAGTTTGATGGTGTTATCAAACAGTTTTGTTTCTAAGGAAATACATATTTCATTTCATATGCATTCATTGGAATAGTAGAAAAAATAACTCCTTAAAGTTCTCTAGATTTAGCATAAACCAAGAGTCTACCAGAAAGCTTCATGTTTATAGAAAATATCTTTTATTTTCCTTACTTTCTTATACAGGCAGTCCTCAAATTATGATCACAATTAAGCCCAACATTTCTGTTGCTAATTGAGACAATTGTTAAGTGAATTTTGCTCCATTTACAACCATTCCACCGTGGTTAAGTTAATCACTGCAGTTGTTAAGTTAGTAACGTGGTTGTTAAGTGAATCTGGCTTCCCCATTGACTTTGCTTGTCAGAAACTCACAAAAGATAATCACATGATCTCAGGATACTGCAAGCGTCATAAATATGAGTCAGTTGACAATTAGTTGATAATCATCGGAATTTTCATCATGTTACTATTAAGTCTAAAGGTAATGACTTCACGACTACAAGAACGGTTAACTGTTTCATTAAACACCAGTAACAGAACAGAGAACAAGCCGGGCTGACAGCTATTTATACCCACAGCTGTCAGACCGGCAACCAATAGGAACTCGGAGCTCGTGCCGCCTTTGAATTTGTCTGGTTTGGCCAATCAGGGGAAAGCTGTTGGTAGAGCTCTTGAGCGCCACTTGCTGGTGGACGCTCTGAGTATATAACACTCCTTTCCCCTTGTCCGCGCAAGCGTAGTCTTGTAACCATGTGGGCCGTCTGCGAACGCGCTGCGATCTCCTCAATTGAGGAGTGTCCGTCGTTGCAGGAGGATCACTTCGTGGAAGTGTCCAGGAAGGCCCGAAACGTGGATTCCCGCTCAACTGACCAGGTAGGGAGTTCAGCAGGAGCGGATCGATGGTATGGTCACCGGAGCTAGTTGCTTGTTCAGGGTCGTGCAGATTTGCGGCGTTGTTAGGGCTCGGTAAAACTCGAACTGGAACATGGGAACTGTCAACGCGTCGCCTCAGTTGATCTACATGCCTCCTCCATACTCTTCCGTCTCCAAGGAGGACCCTGTAGGAACAGGGCCCCATTAGCTCCGAAATAACCCCAGGCACCCACTTTGGATCCCCGGCGAAGTTTTTAGCAAACACTCTTTCCCCCACAATAAAAACCCTAGGGGGAGGAGAGGATGGATAGGATGGGGTAGCATAGAAAGGATGTAATCGATCCAGAGTAGTGCGAAGTTTCCTTCCCATTAGTAATTCGGACGGGGCTTTGCCTGTTATTGGGCAGGGGGTGGTGTGTTGGCATCGAAGGAAGGTAGCAACTCTAAGCTGCAAGGGCAAAGAAGCCATGCGTGCCAGTGATTCTTTGGCAGAGCGCACCGCGCGGTCCGCCCTACCATTTCCCGCCGGGTGGAAGGGAGCCACAGGGGCGTGGCGGATGCCCAGGCGTTGCAAGTAGGTTTGAAATTCCTGGGAAGTAAATTGGGGCCCGTTATCTGACACTATAATGTCAGGCAAGCCGTGTGTTGTGAACAGATTGTCTAAGATACGAATGGTGGCTGAAGAGGTGGTGGATTGCATTGGAAAAAGTTCCACCCACTTTGACCAAGCGTCAATTACTAGAAAAAAAGAGGTTCCATCTATTGGGCCTAAGAAGTCCACGTGGAGTCGACTCCACGGGGATCTAGGCTGTTCCCATTATCTGACTGGGGCTGAAGGCGGCGCTGGGCGAACCTGTTGGCATGGGGAGCATTTCTGCACTCATGCAGCAATGTCCGCATCCATGGAGGGCCACCAGATGTAACTGTGACCCAGACATTTCATATGGACAATGCCTGGGTGGCCCTCATGGAGACGGGTGAGCAGTGCATGGCGTAATTTGGTTGGAATGACTATTCTATGGCCCCATAGAAGACAGCCTTGGAGGAAAGAAAGTTCCGTGCGGCGGCGAAAGAAAGGAAGTACTTGTTGGTCTATAGAGGAAGTTGGCCAGCCGCTGCGGACGAAAGAAATGATCTTTGATAGTATAGGGCCGTGATGGCGAACCTATGGCACGCGTGCCACAAGTGGCACGCGGAGCCATTTGTCAGGGCACGTGAGGCGCTGCCCTGTCAGCTGGCCAGCGCGCGTGCGCGCGCTGGCCAGCTGAGTTCACCTTTTTAAAAGCTATTTTTCGCCTTCCCCAGGCTCCAGAGGCTTTATAGGAGCCTGGGGAGGGAGAAAAGAGCCTCCCCCGCCCCCCCCGGAGGCTTCACGGAATGCTCGAACTCGGCGCCGGGGCCCGGCAGGCAGCGAACGAGTCGGAGCCAACTGGAGGAAGAGGGTGAGAGGCGGGTCCTGTGAACGGCGGCAGCAGCGGCGACAATAGTCACAACTCGGCTGCCTGCCGCCTTTCCCCTCCTTTGTCTCCCAGCCGGGGCGGCCCGCCGGCAAGTTACGACTATTGTCGCCGCTGCTGCCGCCATTCACAGGACCAGCCTCTCACCCTCTTCCTCCACTTGGCAGGCTCCGACTCGTTCGCTGCCTGCCGGGCCCCGGCGCCGCGTTTGAGCGTTCCGTGAAGCTTCTGGGGGGGCGGGGGAGGCTCTTTTCGCCCTCCCCAGGCTCCTATAAAGCCTCTGGAGCCTGGGGAAGGCGAAAAAATCATGCAAAGCCCCCTTCGCTTTCCCCGCCCCGCCCCCTTTCGCCTTAATCCTTGCGATGGCGCGGCTAGAGGAGGAGGAGGAGGAGGCGAGGGTGGTGCGGCTGAAGCCTGACGGACTTCACTTCGGCCGAGCCCGTCCTAGCGGCGGTGGCGGTGGCGGCGGCAGCGATTTGAAGGCCAGGCGCAAGGACGCCGAGCCTGAGGCGCCGCGCGGTGGAGGCGATCCGGGCCCGGGCGATGGAGACGCACGTCTCGTGCCTGTTCAGGGACCGTCCCGAGGCTTCCCTGAAGCCTTCAGAGCACTTAAAACGACCATCCGAGCAACCCGGAAGTCCGGGTTGCTCGGAGGTTGGTTTTAAGTGTTCCGAAGGCTTCAGGGAAGCCTCCGGACGTTCCCTGAAGCCTCCGGGGGGTGGGGCGGGGAGGTTTTAAGTGTTCCGAAGGCTTCAGGGAAGCCTCTGGACGTTCCCTGAAGCCTCCAGGGGGGGCGGGGAGGTTTTAAGTGTTCCGAAGGCTTCAGGGAAGCCTCCGGACGTTCCCTGAAGCCTCCGGGGGGGGAGGTTTTAAGTGTTCCGAAGGCTTCAGGGAAGCCTCCGGGGGGGGGGGCGGGGAGGTTTTAAGTGTTCCGAAGGCTTCAGGGAAGCCTCCAGACGTTCCCTGAAGCCTCCGGGGGGGCGGGCGGGGAGGTTTTAAGTGTTCCGAAGGCTTCAGGGAAGCCTCCGGACGTTCCCTGAAGCCTCCGGGGGGGGGGCGGGGAGGTTTTAAGTGTTCCGAAGGCTTCAGGGAAGCCTCCGGATGTTCCCTGAAGCCTCCGGGGGGGCGGGGGAGGCTCTTTTCGCCCTCCCCAGGCTCCTATAAAGCCTCTGGAGCCTGGGGAAGGCGAAAAAATCATGCAAAAATGGGCGCGTTGTGCGCGCATGCACACTGGGGGCGCGTTGCATTATGGGTGCGGCACGCCCGCACACGACCCCCCCCCGGCGCTCCCCCCACTTGTGGCACGCGAGCCAAAAAAGGTTCGCCATCGCTGGTATAGGGTCTGCGTTGGAATGTATGGCTATGTCTGATGCGGATAGTGGAAGGTGCAATTCATCTAGGAGGCAGATTGTTTCTGTAGGAGCTGGGTCAGATACAGGAATAGGTAAAGGGCAGCAGCTCAAAGCATCCACATTTCCCATGGTAATGCCTGGCTTATGGGTCAGCGTGTAGTTGTACGCTGATAGAAATTCTGCCCAGCGGGACATGCGGGGAGATATAATTTCTGGGGTGGGGCGGTCGCCAGCTAGAATACCTAGGAGTGGTTTATGGTCAGTTAGGAGGGTGAATGGCCGCCCATAAAGGTAATGGTGGAAGCGTTTTACTCCCGCAACGGCGGCCAGCGCCTCCTTGTCCAGCTGGCTATAATTACGCTCAGGCTTGGACAAGGTGCGGGAGTAGAAGGCTATGGGGGCCTCTGAGCCATCGGGGTAGATGTGGCTCAGCACTGCGCCCACTCCAAAAGGAGAGGCGTCGCACGTGAGGAGTAGTGGCCATTTTTCGTTGTATTGAGCCAAAACAGGGGGAGCTGTCAAAGCCTTTTTGACAGCCGCGAGCGCCTGCGCTTCGTGGCTAGTCCAAAGCCATGGTGCTGAAGAGTCCAAAAGGCAGTGGAGGGGCTCTGCTAACGAGGCTTTGTGGGGGATGAAAGACAAATAGAAATTGAGGAGGCCTAGGAAAGCCTGCAACTTGACCTTATTAGTGGGGGTAGGTGCAGAAAGGATAGCCTCCACTTTTTTAGGGGATGGGTGGATTCCATCTTTATTTATGAGAAATCCTAGGAATTCGACAGCGGGAACTCCTAACTTGCATTTAGATGCCTTGAGATGGAGACCCGCAGCCCGGAATTTTAGAAGGACTGTACGTAGGGTGTTTATGAGCGTTAGGGCGTCTTGGGCTGCAATGAGTACGTCATCAAAATAGGGAGTGACCCCAGGAATGCCGTGGAGCAAACGCTCCATAAGACCTTGGAATATTCCTGGGGCCACACTGACGCCGAATTGCAGCCGGCGGCATTTGAAAGCCCCGCGGTGCGTCACTATCGTCTGCGCAAGCGCAGTGGCTTCATCAACAGGCAGCTGTTGATATGCCTGGGCCAGGTCTAATTTTGCAAATATTTTGCCGCGTCCCAAGGTGTGTAATACATGCTGGACTACAGGCACTGGGTGGGGATGGGCTTGGAGCGCTTTATTTATTGTTGTTTTAAAATCCGCGCAGATCCTTATAGATCCGTCAGATTTTAGGGGAACAACAATTGGTGTTTCCCAAGGGGAAAAATCGACGGGTTGAAGAACTCCTTGTGCCAGGAGTTTGTCGATTTCTGCGTCCACTTTCGCCTTTAAGGCGAATGGTAGACGCCTGGCCTTTAGACGAATGGGGGCTACTGAAAGGTCGAGGTTTAAAGAAATAGGGGAACCCTTGTAGCAGCCTAAGGAAGGTGAGAATACATCTTGGAATTCAGAGATTAGTGAGGTGAAGCTGTTAGCAGGTAAGGAAGAGTAGTGGGTAGAGTGGATGCCCCAATAAAGAGGCAAGGGAGTCCTGAACCACTAGCAGCGGTAGGCGGCCTGTGTAAGAGCCGTAATTGACTTGTAGCTTAGCGCAGCCTAGGAGCTTAATGGAGTTTCCCTGGTAGTCCTTCAGGCGGCAGTTCGCAGGGCTGAGATGCTGAATTTGGTAGTGGGGCAGAATGGAAGACAGCGTTTGCCATGAGATGATGGAGCGAGCTGAGCCCGTATCCAGCTCCATTGAGCAAGGGCGTCCTTCGAGAAAGATGGTGAGGTGCATCTTACCACGACCTCCCGTAGATGCAGATGCTGAGTCGACAACCCATTCGGGATTGTACTCTTGGATGTCTCCCAAAGATAGGGAGTTAAGGCGGCGATTCGGCAGAGCTGGTGCAGGAGAGCGGTAGGCAGAGCTTTGAGGTTGCGGCCGGTTCTCAGGAATGGCAGAGCAGCATACTGCCGCTAAGTGTCCTTTTTTCCCACATTTTCGGCAGACAGCTGCCCTAAAACGGCAGGTTGAGCGTGCGTGTTTGCCTCCGCAGCTCATACAGGAACGACCGTCCTTGTAAGTTAGTGATTGCAAACGGTCAATTGCGAAGTCGATTTCAGACTGTATAGAAGGGGCCACTTGCTGACGGTTGACTTGAGGCGTTGGAACCGGTAGACCCGTTGGTAGGGGTTGAGGCAACCGACGACAGTCAGGAGTTGACTGTTCGGCCATTTCTGAAGCGCGAGCCTCATCAACGGCAATTTTTAATGTAAGATCTGACCGGGATAGAATTCAGCGGTGCAGATTTACGTCTTTTAGCCCGTAGATGAATTGCTCCAGCAGAGCTTCGTCTAAGTCAGCAAATTCACAGGGTATTGCAGCTGCATGGAGCGCAGCCACGTAGTGACTTATAGACTGCCCCTCTAATTGAATGCAGTGGCGAAAATTTTGTCGCCTAGCAAAACGTGAAGGTGCCGGTTCGTAATGGGTCTTTAATTTGGCCATTAAAGTATCCCAAGGCACCGTGTGTACAGGGCTGGGAGCTGAGAGAGCTCTTGCGGTCGCGAACATCTCCGGTCCACAATAATTTAAAAAGATGCCTCTCTTTCTCTCTAGCGATAGGCTTGTTAAATCGTGAGCGAGGAGGAAACACTCAAATCTTTCGACGAACGCCTCCCAGGTTTCTGCCTCCACACGGAATGGGGCGAACATCGACAAAGTCGTCATCGTATTTGATTTCGTTGGGTCGGATCCGACCGTCCTCGTCGCCAGTATTAAGTCTGAAGGTAATGACTTCACGACTACAAGAACGGTTAACTGTTTTAACGGAGACCTGGTTGGGCCACGAGGGTGGTTTACCCCTCGTGGAAATGTGCCCACCGGGTTTTCGAGCATTCCATCAGCCTCGGGCCCTGGGTAAGGGTGGTGGGGTGGCGGTGGTTATGCGGGAATGTTTAGAGCCGAGGGAGTTCAATGTTCCTCAGATACCCGGGTGTGAGTCCCTTGGTGTGAACTGGGGCCCAGGGAGGCAGTGGGGCTTGCTGATTGTATACTTGGCTCCTCGCTATGCATCAGCAGCCCTGCCCGAGCTCCTCGAGCTAATCTCAGCGACGGCAGTTGAGACTCCCAGACTTTTGGTCATGGGGGACTTCAACTTGCCGTCAACGGGAGCGGCTTCCGAGGTGGCTCGGGAGTTCATGGCTTCCATGACGGCCATGGACCTGACCCAATTAGTGCAGGGCCCCACTCACGAAGGGGGCCACACACTGGACCTCATTTTTGTATCTGAACAGTGGACGAGTGATCTGGGAATAGGGGATTTAGTTATCACGCCCCTGTCATGGTCAGACCACTCATCCCTCCGGCTGGACTTCCCTGGCGCTATCCCCCACCGCGAGGAGGCGGAACCAGACTCTATAAACTGGTACCGCCCCAGGCACCTGATGGAATCTGATAGATTCCTGACGGAGCTTGGGCCAATACCTGTAGCCTTGTCCCGCTCCCGTTCCGAGGACCTAGTGACTGCCTGGAATAGGGCGACGACTGGGGCCTTGGACCGGGTTGCGCCTTTGCGACCTCTCCTGCGGCATCGACCCACCCGGGCTCCTTGGTTTACTGAGGAGCTCAGGGTGATGAAGCGCCACAGGAGACGTCTAGAGAGCAGGTGGAGATCCTCGCGCTCCGAATCTGACCGAACACAGGTAAGAGCCTATTTGCGGACTTACCTTGTGGCAATAAGAGCAGCCAAACGTAGACATTGTGCTGCTCTTATTGCGTCCGCGGATAACTGCCCTGCCGCCCTGTTTAGGGTGACTCGCTCCCTTTTATCGCAGGGGGCGCGGGAGACACCCTTACAGGGTAGAGCAGAGGAGTTTGGGGAATATCTTCAGGACAAAATCGATCAGAACCGGAGCGGGTGGACCTCCGTCAGTGGACCAGACGAGCTGCCAACAGCGAGTCTTGAGAGACCATTCTGGGAGGAGTTTGACTCTGTTGCCCCCGAGGATTTGGACAGGCTGCGTGGACGGCTGCGACCCACCACTTGTTTAACGGACCCGTGCCCCTCCTGGCTGGTACTGGCAGCCTGGGAGGTGACACGAGGCTGGCTCCTGGGCCTGGTGAGCGCCTCACTGAGTGAGGGATACTTACCAACCGCCTTGAAAGAGGCGGTGGTGAGACCCTTGCTCAAGAGGCCTGCGCTCGACCCAATGGAGCTAGCTAACTATCGTCCAGTCTCCAACCTCCCCTTCTTGGCGAAGGTTGTCGAGAATGTGGTGGCGCAGCAGCTCCCACGACACCTAGACGAATCCGACTATCTAGACCCACGCCAGTCCGGCTTCCGACCCGGGCACAGCACTGAGACAGCCTTGGTCGCCTTGGTTGATGATCTCTGGAGGGCCAGAGATAGGGGTTGCTCCTCTATCCTGGTCCTATTAGACCTCTCGGCGGCTTTTGATACCATCGACCATGGTATCCTATTGCGCCGGTTGGAGGGGATGGGAGTCGGAGGCACCGTTTTGCGGTGGTTCGGCTCCTACCTCTCCGACCGGAAGCAATGTGTGTTGACAGGGGGGCAGAGATCATCCCTGAGGCCACTCACTTGTGGGGTGCCACAGGGGTCGGTCCTCTCGCCTCTCCTGTTCAACGCATATGTGAAGCCGCTGGGTGAGATCATCCGTGGTTTTGGGGTTGAGTACCATCTTTACGCTGATGATACTCAGCTGTACATTTCAACCCCAAACCACCCCAACGAGGCTGTCGAAGTGATGTCCCGGTGTTTGGAAGCCGTCGGGGTCTGGATGGGGGACAACAGACTCAAACTCAACCCCTCCAAGACCGAGTGGCTGTGGTTACCGGCACCACGGTTCAGCCAGCTGACTCCATCGCTGGCCATAGGGGGCGAACAATTGTCCCCTGTGGAGCGGGCGCGCAATTTGGGCGTCCTCCTTGATGCCCGGCTGTCAATGGAGGACCATGTGGAAGCCGTGGCAAGGGGGGCGTTCCACCAGGTTCGCCTGGTGCGCCAATTGCGCCCCCTACTGGACCGGAGTGCCCTGCGCACGGTCACTCATGCGCTGGTGACGTCTCGCCTGGACTACTGCAATGCCCTCTACATGGGGCTTCCCTTGGGACGCATCCGGAGACTGCAGCTAGTTCAGAACGCAGCCGCGCGGGTTATTATGGGAAGTACATGTTACTCCCACGTAACACCTCTCCTGCGCGAGCTGCACTGGCTACCTGTGGCCTTTCGGGTGCGTTTCAAGGTATTGATCACCATCTTTAAAGCGCTCCATGGCAGAGGACCTAGTTACCTGCAGGATCGCATCCTACCACACACGTCCCTGCGACCTATCCGCTCACACAGAGAGGGGCTCCTCCTGGTGCCGTCTGCTAGTCAATGCCAGCGGGCGACACCTAGGAGTAGATCCTTCTCTGTGATGGGCCCAACCCTCTGGAATGACCTCCCCCCAGACATTCGAACTACCACCGACCTCCGTTCCTTCCGGCAAAAGTTAAAGACTCACCTGTTTCAATCAGCTGGCCTGGCACTTTCTTAGTTTTACCTCCCAGGGATTTATTTTATTTTAGTGTTTGGGGTTTTAATTGTGATGTTTTAAGATTAGAATTATTTATTTCTTAGTACAGCCTATTTCCCCCTCCAAATGTATCTTAAATGTAGTTTAAATGTATTTAATTATTATGAATGATTTTATTATATTGACTGTACACCGCCCCGAGTCCCTTTTTGGGAGAGGGGCGGTCTAAAAATCTAAGAAATAAAATAAATAAAATAAATTAAACACCAGTAACAGAACAGAGAACAAGCCGGGCTGATAGCTATTTATACCCACAGCTGTCAGACCGGCAACCAATAGGAACTCGGAGCTCATGCCGCCTTTGAATTTGTCTGGTTTGGCCAATCAGGGGAAAGCTGTTGGTAGAGCTCTTGAGCGCCACCTGCTGGTGGACGCTCTGAGTATATAACAGTTACCATGGGAATGCTGCAATGCATGTGGGTGTATCACTTTTTTCAGTGTTGTAAGTTTGAATGGTCGCTAAATGAAGTCTTGTAAATCAAGGACTGTACGAGATAATTGCTATACAAGATCATTGCTGTGATATTAACAGGTTTCATTTAAGACAATAGAAATTACCCAACACACACCAGGAAGGTTAGATTTTTACTGAGATAATATGTGTGAAGATCTTTTAATTCTTAAAACACAACATAATTAACTTTATAAAGCCACAGTGAATGAAAATGTTGTTTCTTCTTCCTGAGAAAATACCACAATATGTGAAACTAGAATATGTTTACCACATCTTTACTACAGTACTTGGTAGAAAGCAAACTGCTTTAACCTAAGCCTTTGGTCCCTGAATAAATTCATTATTGTTTTAATTTGCCTCTTAAACAAGTTTGTTTGTTGACTTATTTTTGCTTAGTTTAATTACTACTTTAATCTAGAAATTTTATGTCCTTTCCAAACACATGGAATGAAAACCCCAAGCAACCTTGTTTGGATTCCTCAGACAAAGTGGCCTTCAGAGAGTGACATTTTGTTATTCCAGTGAGTAGGCAAAGAAACAGCAGTCTCAGCATAGGCATTCACAATGATTTGTGCTTGCTATTTGTTGACCTATTCTGCAGACTTAAGTGGTAACTGAACTTCCTCAGCTTGATAAATTAGAATAATGCAAGTAAACAAATGTGGAAATTTTAATAATGGCAAACATTCAACAGAGCTTTTGCAATGCAAGTCATGTCTTATGCTGGGAAAAATATAGAGGGGCAGATAGGCTTGTCAATATTCTGGCACAAGATTTTTCTGACCCTATTTACTGAAAGTTTAAAGCACATGGCCACCCGCTCATGCTGCTGCCATTTTTCCTTTACTATACTAATGTTAAAACTGTTTTTCAGACAGCATATACTTAAAAGGCAAAACTTCAGAGTTAAGTGCCCTCTTGATCTGGTCTAAGCTAATTTTTACAGTAAGTGTACTCAAATGTAATGTTCCCTAGCTGGATTAATGTACTAAACGTATCTGTGAAGTCAGTACCGTTCTTTAGTGCAGAGAACTGAGATTTGCCAGCATCTCTTGCGAGAATCTCTGACAGACACTCCCTGTCATTTGTAGCCTTAAAGGTCAGAGAATGGGAACATGTGTCTCAGGTGATTCTGTCTCCCATTCTCTCTCTAAGTCTAAACCAAATATTCAGGAGATGTGCCTTCAATGAAACTATAAAAGAAGTCATCCAAATATATATTTTAAAAATATTCCTTTTATTATTTGTATAAATAACTCAGGGGGTGAATATATCTAATACCCTTTCCTCTTCCTATTTTCCTCACAACAACAACCCTGTGAGGTGAGTTGGGCTGAGAGAAAGTATTTGTATTTATTAGTTTGTCAAACATGCACAAGATAGCAGGTATAAATATAAACATGGACATGAACGAAAGAAATGAATACGAATAAATGGGGACAGTAGGATAGGAACAGTAGGCATGATGGTGTGCTTATACATGCCCCCTTTACAGACCTTTTAGGAATGGGGTGAGGTCCACAGTAGACAGTTTAAGGTTGAAGCTGTGAGAGTTAGAGGATGTAACAACAGATTCAGGTACAGCATTCCAGGCGCTGACCACTCTGTCGCTGAAGTCATATTTTCTGCAATCGAATTTGGCGACTGGCTCAAAGTCACCTGCTGGCTTTCATTCCTAAGGCAGGACTACAACTCACTGTCCTGGTACCTCAACTACTAAATCAAACCTATAACATCCCTCTGATTTTTAAATGCAGATTTAGAGGCTTTTTGTATTCCTTTGTACTATATGCTTGTAGGGATATCTTGGCCTCTTGGATAATGGAGATGTTCTCTGCCACCATTGAATTAATGTCATCTCTTCCTACTTCTCTTTGCTAAATTGAAACATGACTATTTTCTGTTGAGAATTTATAGCCCATGAGTGCTAAAGCATCAGATATTCAAAGATAATATTAAATAGAGTAAATAGCAAAGAGAACACCTTAGTAGATGCTAGGAGAATAAAGGAAGTTCATGCAGAAATTCATTAAACATCCTCTATCTTCTGCAGATAAAGCATTAATGTCTTTAATGTCATGAGCCTTTTATAAGTGAATGCCATCAAAGTTCACTGAAAGAAAAAG
Organism: Natrix helvetica; assembly: GCF_964273705.1. Lineage (NCBI taxonomy): Eukaryota > Metazoa > Chordata > Lepidosauria > Squamata > Natricidae > Natrix > Natrix helvetica. The sequence continues at coordinate 85,948,110 of NC_138548.1, forward strand.
TTTATCACTGATATCTATATGGTTACAATTTTATCAGTACAGATAATACAGGAAAGCTGGACTTTCCAGAGGAAGGGGCTGTGTTTAATTTATTAAGATAGAAGAAGGAATTGATTGGCAGTATGATACCATAACAGAATATCAACAATAAATAAGCTCTGATGGATACAAAAAGTGTTTTCATGTTTCCTGTAAAGTAGAAACATGTATTCCTGTCAATCATACACTCCTTAATGCAGTGTGGATTAGATATTGTCAACAGCAAGCCTGTAAAGACAATTTGTACATGCACTGACGCTGTAGAGATGAATGTGTTGAAAACAAAGAGAAAATGAAAAGCCTATCACTACACACATATAATTTGTATAAGGCTTGTAACCTCTGTTTGCATATTTATTACATAGCTATTTGCCTTGATGATATAACCATCTTTCTATTGTGCATCTCATAGATACAATCTGGTTTCTAATCCCAAAATTGACTGCATTTTATACTGAGTTACTTGAGAAAGTGCTTTTGTTCAATCTTTCTGGTAAACAGTGATTCTTAATTAGATGGATCAGAATTTAAGGGCCATATGAATCTAAATGATCCAATGCACGATGTTCGAATGTGCTATGTCATTAAGTTCAGTTCTGTCATGACATGCTAGGGAAATGGTAAGCAGCAATGGACAAGATGGCAAAACCGGGACAATGTTACAAATAGCGAATGTGTTAAAAATATTGCTGTGAATTGCAAGAATATAACTTTGGGTAGAGATTTGTTAAGTAAAATGTTGAATACGCCAAAAGAGTTCTGAGACAGGCTAAATAGGAATGAATAAACTCAATTGAATAGTTTGATCTGTTAAGCTAAAAAGTAAATGAGAAAATGCCACCAGATCTGCCCAGTCATCCATTCTGTATCTTGTTTTAATAGGGATTTCAAGACATTTCAAAACCAAAGTTGGTTGTGAAGAGCATTAGTAATCTTATGCTAGACAGTCCTTTACCAGTGGTTCATATTTATTGCAAATTCCTAATATGATTTTCATTATAGGAAAAGAATTTTAATACAGAGCGGCAGTATGATCTATTGGAGAGTCTTTTAAATCCAATGTTGTTTACTATTTAATGCTTGGCAATTTATTTTTGCAATAAATATAAAATAAATTATAAAATTTGCAATCTAGGTTTTTCGGATTTCAAGTATTAAATGGATCACATGCTTAGAAACTTGGGAATCAGGCAGGTAAGACCCAACAATTTTCTACTTATTAAACATGTGAACAGAGATTGGCTAATAGGCTCTATCCCTATTTGGAACAGTTGAGTTTGATTTTAACCTGCCAATCTGATTGAAACCCATATAGTTTTTGTTGATTATGATAATCCTATATAATTTAATATAGGTTGTCCTCTTTCAATTTATCTTCTGGTATGCTTACTCCATGGAGTTCACAGATGAGGAGATGGAATATCTACTAGTCAGAGAGTCTATTAATCTCACAACTAGAGAACAGAAAGCTGAATTTAAGGGAGCAATATAAAAACTATCAGGAAATGAGAAGGAACTGCTGAAGTCTAAAGAATGAAAAGATTTCAACAATACCTGAAGGGCTAAATACGAAATCAAAGTGAGTGATGAGGCAAGATGAAGAAAACATTTTAGGAAGAGGTTTTTTTTTCAGGATGATGAATTCCATTATAGTGTCAGATAATTAATATCAGCTATGTTTCAAGGGAAACAACCTGTTTGCAGCATTTAAGCCATAGCCTCAGTATTCCCCATAGCTGCAGATCTTACATTTGTATATAATTTCCTTCTGAAGATACGTATCCATAACCAATCTTCTTATCTTGTATTTTTCCACCTTTTTATGTGTATTCCTTTTATTTGATGAATTGATCTACTTCTCTAAAGCCTTGGTAGTGCAGTGGTTAGAGTGCAGTACTGCAGGCTACTTCTGCTGACTGCCAGCTGACTGCAATTTGGCAGTTCAAATCCCATCTGGCTCAAGGTTGACTCAGATTTCCATCCTTGCGAGGTAGGTAAAATGAGGACTCAGATTTTTGGGGGCAATATGCTGATTCCATAAACTGCTTAGAGAGGGCTGTAAAGCACCGTAAAGGGGTATATAAGTCTAAGTGCTATTGCTATTCTCACCGTGATTTGACTTGCTTTAATCTGATGAACATTGGATTTCAACATTTGGTTTGCACATGTTTTACCGCTGTTCACTGTTGTAAGCAACATAGTTTCTCCTCATTTTGGGTCAGATACACAATTCCTTATAACTTATCATAGATATGAGGAACTTGTAAGATTTCAGATTTTTTTGAATATCTTAGCTATTCTGACCAGTGACGTGCAGTCAGGTGAGGCAAGTGAGGCACAGCCTCACCACTCTCAGCATGAAAAAAAAAAGTAAAAGGAAAAAGCTGAGCTAGTTACTGCCTCACCGTGGATGACTCTGCTTAACTGTTAAAAAAAGCTGGAAAAGGTACGTGTGGGTTGGAGGGAGGGGGAGGAATTCAAACTTCATCCTCCTGGTGCTGTGCAGGGCTTTGGGCAAAGGCTGGAGGGAAGGACCCTGGCTCGCTTGTGCTCTCCCTCCCCAAGAGTAGTTTGATTGCAGGCAGAACCACGTTGTGGGGCCAGTGTGTGTGCTACAGCATGGTTCTTTGCCTGGCTTCCTGCCTCCTCCTGTGGTCTCCTCACTGGTGCTCTCCCTCCCCAAGTGTAGTGACTTCCTCCCCAGGCCCCCATTCATTTCTCTCTCACACACACACAGCTGGATAAAACTATATAAAAATCTAGCCCAGCTTCACTGATTACAAGTTTGAAAAGGCAACGTGGCTCCGCCTGCAATCAAACTACACTTGGGGAGGGAGAGCACAAGCGAGCACTGAGGAGACCACAGGAGGAGGCAGGAAGCCAGGCAAAGAGCCATGCTGTAGTACACACCCTTCCCCCCAGCCTTTCTTTTGGAAGGCTCAGATTGGCTCCCTTCGGGCTTCTCTGCCTCTCCTCTCACCCCAGCCTGCCAGCAGGAGGTGGTGGGTGGGCTTTATTGTGTTCCAGGCATTTCCCACCCAGACAGCAGGCTGCATTTGCAATGGTGGAGGTGTTTGGGAAAGGCAGCAGGGGAATGGGGGGGGGATGGCAGAGGAGCTGCTTTCAAGCCACTGGAAAAGATATTCAATCCAACTTTTGTGTGTGTGTGGGTTTGTTTGAGAGTGAGTGAGAGAGGGAAGGGGTAGGAGAGATAGTCCAATCCAACTTGTGTGTGTGTGTGTGTGTGTGTGTGTTTGAGAGAGGGGGAGGAAGGGAGAGAGGGAGAAAGGAAGGGAAGGAGAAGAAAAAGAAAGAAGGAGTAAAGGAGAAAAACAAATGCTGTCGCTTTAAATTGGAACTGAGTATGCCTGGCTGTGGAATTCTGGGAGTTGAAGTCCACAAGTCTAAAAATATTTGAAACCCAGCACTGTGTCAGTGCCTCACCAGTCATAAACCTCACCGCACATCACTGATTCTGACCATTATAAGTCTGCAGCTTATGACTATAATGGAGCCTGAAATTTCCAATGTAAGTCATGACAGAAGTTGAGATACCCACATGACTGGACCTGAACTTTTTTTTTTTTTTTTGCAGGAATCATTAAATGAATACCATGGCATTTCAGTGAACCCAGCAATCATTAAGCAAATCAACATACTCCTTGAGGCGTATTTTGCTGGAAATCAGCCCCAAAAGGCCAGAAGTAAGCAACAAAGGTCATAAACCATGGCAACATTACCACAGAATGCTACAACTAGACCGTATGTTACCGGTGACATCTACTCAAACCACCAGAGCAGGGAGGCAAGGAATGATGTTCATCCCATCCCCTAGGGCAGCGATTCTCAACCAGGGTCTCAACCCCTTTGGGGGTCGAACGACTCTTTCTCAGGGGTTGCCTAAGACCATCTACCTCCACCAGTGTCGCCCATGCTCAATAGTGTGTCCATGAACAGCACCGGGTGGTGAAGCAGCCTCCTCCCAAATCCGTGTGCAACCCAGACGCCGCCCTGCCCAGTCTCCAAACCAGGGAAAGGCCAAGGCATTGAAGGGGAAGAGAGATGGGTTCTTCTGGGTGGCGGATCAGTCTTGGCTATGACGGATGTCCGAAGTGAGAGTGGCACAGCTGCCTGCACAGGGGCTTGAAGCGCCCTGAGAGCAGGAGACCGGTGGGACATTTGGGCCATCCACTTCAGCATTCAACCCATCTGGGGCCTGGACGATGTCTTTTCCACTCCTACCGCCGGTCCTGTCCTGCGGCCTAAACTGAGCTCAGAGGCATTTTGGACCCTGGGAAGGGTTGGCAAGAGAGGCCGGAGGGGAGGTCAGGCCCCACCCACCCATTCCTTCCATCCTGAGGAATTCCACTCAGGATGGAAGCACAGTTCGATGTAGCTTAAGCTTCCATTTAAAATCCCATTTAAAGGGCAACTTCTTAATTTGTGTTAAATTGCTTGCTTGCACGAATTAACCGCTAAGCGCTCCCACACCTGGTTGTAATGATTCGAAAGAAAGACAGAAAGAAATGGAAGGGAGGGAGGAATGGAAGGAAAGAAAGAAAGAAGAAAGGGGAGGGAGGGAGGAATCAAAAGAAAGAAAGAAAAAGAAAGAAAGAGAAAGAAAGAAAGAAAGAAAGAAAGAAAGAAAGAAAGAAAGAAAGAAAGAAAAGGGAGTGAGGAATGGAAGGAAAGAAAGAAAGAAGAAAAAGGGGGGAGGAATGGAAATAAATAAATAAATAAATAAAGAAAGAAAGAAAGAAAGAAAGAAAGAAAGAAAGAAGAAAAGGGAGGAATGAAAAGAAAGAAAGAAAATAAAGGAAAGGGAGGGAGGAATGGAAGGAAAGAAGAAAAGGGAAGGGGGAATGGAAAGAAAGAAAAGGGAAGGAGGGAGAAATTGGAAAGAAAGAAAGAAACAAACAAACAAACAAAAGGGAGGGAGGAATGGAAAGAAAGAAAAGGGAAGGAGGGAGAAATTGGAAAGAAAGAAAGAAACAAACAAACAAAAGGGAGGGAGGAATGGAAAGAAGGAAAGGGGAAGGAGGGAGAAATTGGAAAGAAAGAAAGAAACAAACAAACAAAAGGGAGGGAGGAATGGAAAGAAAGAAGAAAGGAGAGGGAGGAATAGAAAGAAAGAAAGAAAGAAAGAAAGAAAGAAAGAAAGAAGAAAGAAAGAAAGAAAGAAAGAAAGAAAGAAAGAAAGAAAGAAGAAAGAAAACTGGGTGGGTGGGTGGGGAGACCGGAATGTGAAAAAAGTGAACTTAATAAAGTGAAACTCATGTAAACCATGAACTGCTTGCTGCTGGAGGCAGGCAGGGAGGTTGTTTTATCTAGAAAATCCCAGCGTGGCTGAGCTTCTCCCAAACCAAAATTTGCAGATTAATCACTATGCTTTAATTATGTTCAATTTGTAATAATGAAAATACATCCTGCATATCAGATATTTACATTATGATTCATAACATTAGCAAAATTATAGTTATGAAGTAGCAACAAAAATAATTTTATAGTTGAGGGTCACCACAACATGAGGAACTGTATTAAAGGGTCGCGGCATTGGGAAAGTTGAGAACCACTGCCCTAGGGAGATACACCTGGTGGGACCCAGAAGAAGGGCCTTCTCTGGTGGCTCCCTCTCAATGGAACATCATTCCCCAGAGATTAGAATGGCTCCTACCCTAGCACTCTTCTGGAAGGTGCTAAAGACCCGGTTCTGCCAGCAGGCCTGAGGAATTCAGAGTGGATATATCTTATAAGCCACCTTAAGTCACCATGTTTAAATAGGCGGCAATATAAATTTCCAAATAAATAAGTGCGCCGGGTGTCAAATGCTGAAATGCAGCCGCATGACTGCAGGAGTGTTTGCAGACATTGGCACTCGAGAACTCAGTCATAAGTAACTTTGGGGGAGTTCCATCACAATTTCAACCAGTTGCTAAATGAACTAATCATTAAGCTAGGACTACCACTAATACAGTATATACCCATTCCAACACATAATTTTAATTTTATGTCATTGATTTTTTTTATAATTATTACTGTACCTTATAAAATAATAGCCTGCATAATTGTGCATAATCTATGGTTTATAGGCGAGAAAGAAATAAGTAGAATAAATGAGTGCACTTTATATTAATGGAATAATTATTTATTTCTCATTAAAAAGCGATTAGGAAAACACTTGCTGTTTATGATAAGGCATAAACAGTTCACTGGAGAAACATTTGGTAGTATGAATTAGTTATAATATTTATTAACTGAAAACTAATACAGGTCTTTATTAAGGGGTTTGTACTCTATCAGCTGTATTACACAATTTGCAAGCTTATCCGGAGAGGTTGCAAAAAATCAGATGCTTTGGTTAAAAATCATGCATGCTTATATAATAGGGACAGTTAAAGCATGTATTTCTCTTGCCAGCATTCTGAAATGTTTATAGAGATGAAAGAACTGGAATAACATCTCTGCCATTTATTTTCCTTCAAGAAATTCCTTTAGAGTGGTAATATTGGTTTTCTGGCAACTCAAATCTTTGTCATTTAATCAGTCAAAACATCCATCTCCTAATCTATTAAGACTCACAAAAATGTTACTATCTGTGCCTTTTTATTGAAGACATAATTTATCAAGATAAATAAACATGCAGAATTTAAAGAGAGAACAAACCACACTCAATAGCATAAGTTTCAATTAGCAGATATTGGTTGGCTTAAAAAAAAATCTGGTTTATTTTTTTCTTAAGTAGAAATTGCTTGCTCCTTGCATTTGGAGCTAGAAAACTCAATTGCACATTAAAGGACTTCTCTTTTCCATAAAATGGCAGAGAAGAGCAATCATTTTCAGTCTTCTTATGAGGAATTATTGTTTTTCCATCCTAAAGAAATAAAATGAAAAGAAACAACAACAACAACAATAGGCAGTTGGGAACAAAGGCTTTTGTCTGAATAAAAGTAGACTAAAAAGGTAAAGGTAAATGTTCCCCTTGCACATATGTGCCAGCTGTTCCTGACTCTAGGGGGCAGTGCTCATCTCCATTTCAAAGCTAGGGTTGCCAGGTCTGCTTCCAAAAAGTAGCGGACAAGCGGGCCGGGGTGTTAAGTAGTAAAAAAATAAAAAAAATTACAATTAAATATTTTCTTACAAACATTTTAACACGTATTAAAATAATCACTTCAAAACTTTACTTAAAATTCAAAAGAGAGTGTTGGGTGGAAGTTCTTCTCGCCATGGTGATAATAACCAGATGTTCGTCATTTCTTCTAAAGTTGGAGGATAATATAAAAATAATAGGTAAATGCGAGTTAAGAAAAATAGTATGTAAATAATTTTATATACTTTTATTAAATGTCTTGTGAAACAATTGAGTATGATTAATATTTTTTTCGGAGAATCAAGTTCAATGGATATTCAATCTTTGTCTCATTCTAACTTATGAAAAAAAAAGAGAAAATGCGAAGCATTTGCAGAAGCAAAAAAAACCCACCAAGATTATGGTACCTATGATGCTGCCGATAGAACTGGCTAGAGATAGATGGATAGAAGGATGGATGGATGGATGGAGAGAGATAAGAGATAAGAGATAAGAGATAGATAGATAGATAGATAGATAGATAGATAGAGAGAGAGAGAGAGATAGAGATAGATGATAGATAGATATAGAGATATAGATAATAGATAATAGATGATGGATGGATGGATGGATGGATGGATGGATGGATGGATGGATGAATGGATGGAAAGAGAGGGAGAGGGGGAGAGAGATGGATAAATATTGATAGAGTATCTTTCTTTCACTACAGGTTTTCATGCATTTTCTTCATAGATGTGATGAAGTGGCTGATTACTGACTGACTGATTGAGATATATCCATTATCTCAATTGCCTATGTGGAGCTTGCCAGAATTTAAGTGCACTGATTTTGGAGAGGTGGAGGAAGGGATTCTTGCTTATTTTTTTCCTCCTATATATACAACATGGTACAATTTGGAAAGAATGATCAGAACATTGACTCTTGATTCCTATCACTTTCATTGCTGGCTGTTGTGAAAAGAAGTGTGCTTTAAAGCAGGCAAAAACAGTCAGGAATACATAATGTATGCTGGCAAGGATGACCGTGTTTGGCATTTATCCATTGCTGCAACAGAGCATATGGCTTGCCAAAATAAATTAAGATAAATAAAATATATTTGGCTATTGTGCAGAAATATATAGGAGAGAGAGAGGGGCAGGATATCCCAAAACACAGGAAGTAATACATAGTTTTAGCTGGATAGGTAAACAATAGCAAGAAATGTGATTTTGCTTTGAACAAAGAAATAATTAGTCCTTAGATGGAATCTATTTGGTTGCAGAAGAAAGTTTTCCATAGGTGTATGCTTCAGCAATTCTTTAGCAACACACCTCATGCTCCTGAACTTCATGCCAGCCAATCCTCATAATCAGAAACAGATGCTGGAGAACAGTTGTTGCTTGTCTCAGATTACTTCTGCTGTCTCTGATTGCTGGAATTAGTCTGTTGGTTTGTGGAGTACTTGTTGAAATTCCCTTGGTCACATTTTGACTTGGATATTGATCACTACTGCTCAGCTGAAGCTTTACCATTTTCTACTACACATTTTTTATTCTTTTGCTACCAGTTTTGGTAAGCTATTTTTTTTTAGCCTTATTCGACCTAAAGGGGGTGTCACTTGTTGAAACTTTCTGTCTCAAATATTTTAGACTACATAACTGAGAGAAATCTTTATGCCGAAAAGAGATTATCTAGATACAATATATTCCAACATGATTCATGTGAGAGAAGATCATAATGCTAAAATTAGAGAACGTTTGTGTTATGAAAGTAAATTGATATTTTTCATGTGTATTCAATGGAACTGTACATTATTTGGCACATACTGAAAAAGCTGTGGCTTTTCTTTTTACAAGCTTCACTTGCAACTTAATGAATGACTGCAACATTTTTGAATCACTTTTATATTCATTATGTTACATATCTCAAGAAAAAGGAGGCCAGGTATAGACTCAACTACTGTCTGGTTATTTACAATGCCTAGAAATATTTTCAGACAGTTTCATTAATCAGTTTTGTATGAAATGCAGAAATAAGGTCAGATATCTTGAGATAATTTTCATTTTTTTAAAGAAAAATCCTACCCTTTCAGTTTATACATTTTTCAAGTTCAGTTTTTAGAGTCTCTTTTTTCATAATTGCTGGTAAGTACGGCAAATTTTAATTTGTGCTCTATTAAAATATATACATATAACAATGATAGTAATAGCATGTAAATTAGAAAAGGAAGGAAAGAAGGAAGGAAGGAAGGAATTTTACATCGTAAAAATAGTGCCAAATTGGTAAACAAAAGATAACAAAAATACTACTTCTTTCTTTCTGTTTTACAAAAAAAAAAAAAAAAAAAGAATATCAATTTTGTGGTTGACAAACTGCATATATAAGCAATCCAGTGCTGCAAATCTCAGGTAGATTTTTTTTGTCCAATATAGTAAAATAATTATTTGGATCTTTTAGGTATATAAAACATATTCTATTTCAGTCATAGGGAATGTAACTAAGAAGAACATGTACCTCCCTGAAAGTAATAATTCTAAAATCCTTCTAACCTTGTGATCTTTGTGCTCCTTGGTCAAAATAAGACTAGAAGAAAAAGTCCAGATTATAGTATTCATGTTCCAGCTTTTGAATTGTACCTCCAACAATTATTGCTTAAAAATAAGTTCTCAAAATTCAAATGAGATAATAACCAGAAATTGTCAAAGAGACTCTTGAATGTATTGGTAGTATTCTTATTTTGGCACTTCTGAGGAAAAATGGTGGACTGAAGATGGCTCCATGAAAAGAAGAATCAACATTTGCAACTAAGAATAGGGAGCTGACTAGTAGATGGACTTCTTCAACCCTCTTTGGACAAAAAGGTAATACAAGATCTCCGAGGTTGTGTTCCACATAGTTGCTTTGCATAAGAAGACTGCAAATCAGCGATCTCCAGAGAGTCAGAGAACTTGAGGAAACGGGCTTTGTCATACTTGCTCCAGTTAAAAATGGAGCTAAGTTTGCATTCCTCTTGCTAATAGGCAATCTGCTGGACAATTCCCTGCATTTTTCTTGGCCAGGTTTTTCAGACATGGTTTGCCATTGCTTCCTTCGTAGGGCTGAGAAAAAATAATTGGCCAAAGGTCATCCAGCTGTCCAAGGCACTTAACTTAAAGGCACTAACTTAAGGAAGTTAAACAACTTTGAAATGACATAACTGGAAACATCAGCTGAGTGATTTCAGCCCTTAATGTAAGAAAACTAAGTTGTATCTTTACTAAAATATGTAATCTTTAAGAGTTTCAAATAAACAGAAAAAATAAGATAAGATTTTGGCTATAGAAACTTAAAAACAGGGAATACTTCGGAATGAAGGGACGCGGTGGCTTAGTGCCTAAGACACTGAGTTTGTTGATCAGAAAGGTCAGCAGTTCAGCAATTCAAATCCCTAGCGCTGCATAATGGAGTGAGCTCTGGTTACTTGTCACTGCTTCTGCAGTTCGAAAGCATGTAAAAATGCAAGTAGAAAAATAGGGACCATCTTTGGTGGGAAAGTAACAGCATTCTGTGTGCTTTCGGCATTTAGTCATGCCAGCCACATGACCACAGAGACATCTTTGGACAGCACTGGCTTTTCGGCTTTGTAACAGAGATGAGCACCGCCCCCTAATGTCAGGAATGACTAGCACATATGTGCGAGGAGAACCTTTACCTTAATTAGGAGTGACTCATGATGACCCTTGAATGACTGTGTACTTGACTGGGAAAAGAATATGGAGGATTGAAATTCTTAGTAAGAATGGCCGGAGTGGTCAGGTTTCCAGTTTTTTCCTCCACTGCTTGTATTTTTAACTGCACCTTTGTTTTTGACATCACCTTTTGTAAACTTAATTGTTAATAGCCTGGCTGAATACTGATTTATTCTATGCCATTTTGCTTGATTACAAATGTAAAATGTTTGAAAACATATTATCTTTCACTGCAAAGAAATTGGCAGTTTGAGGGGTTTTCTCTTTGCAATGAAAGTGACTTGATCTGATTTATACCAGATTTTTACTCTAAGGAGTTTGTATTTTATTAGTTTTTCTAAAAGAACTCAGTTGCTTCACTTTATTTTTGTACATATTCTTGCTTTTTCATTTTAAAAAAGTTGGAAACTTTCCTTTTTTTTTCTTTTCTCCTTTGTCGTCTTTGCTGTGAAAATTATTATTGAGACAGTTAGTCTCAATTTGCAGGAAAATTTACCGAACTAGTGCTGTGGAAATATCCTCAAGGAGATATATGTTTTTTTAGAGAGTAACAAGCAGTTGTTTGGAAAGATTTAACTTATAATTTTAAAGAAAACTAAATAAAGTGGAAGGTGTTGCTATCATTATTAAGAATCAGTCAATGGCATTTGATCCTGGGCAGATCAGAAAAAAATGGTTGTAGGGGCTTTATGAGCGATTAGAAGCTCCTTGTGGACTTCCTGTAAGCTAAATACAATAATAGATTTTTAAAAGGGCTTTGAACTTTACCTTTATTGTTGGGATTACCTGTTTAACTGTTTATAGAGGGTAGATAGAGGGTAATAAAATTGGTTGATTGATAATATTGTATATTTGGGATATTGTTAAATAGCGACTTTGTCAATATAGATGTAGAAGTTTATAAATTGTTTTACAAGGTAGAAAACAATTATTATTGCTGAAATATATTTATCAGTGTTCAACTGGGGGAACATTTTATGTTTAATATTTTGTTTTTATACTTTTTTCTTTGTTTCTGTATTTTGTATTCTTCTTTTTCTGTTGTATTTTAATTTTGGAAACAAAATATGTAACAAAAGTTTGAATATTAGATTTTGAATATGAAGACTTTGACATTAATTTTAAATGATTTTAATGCATTTTTGTGAGAAAGGAAAACTGTTTTTGATATTGAAGACATAACAAAACAAGCAACTTATAATGACATTCAGAGACATTTTTGAGCAACTGCACTGGGATTTTGAATCAATAAAGTCAGTTGTGTTGTGTCTTCTTGGGAACACACTGTTCCCAGAAGACGATGGTACCGAAAAAGACATGTAACAAAGTTGAGAACAACACGAACAAGAATGTGAACAAGAATTTGTCATTACATTTTTTTAAAAAATGGATGAGGCTTTAAAAATTAAGAAGGAAATAAAAACAACAATCCCAGAGAGCAATTGAAATACTTTATTTCTGCTTGATTTACAAGGCAGGTTGTTTAAAGTTTGAAGAAATTTGAAACAAGAATCAATAATTATCTGAATTGATTAAAGAGCAAGATTGCTTTACATAAAAAAGCACAGTATTGATTTATGTGATCAAGATTTAAATAGCACATGTCATTCTAGTGGGTTTTTTTTTTAAAAAATGCTGTTATTTGGACTAAAAAATGTGTGCTTGATTTGCTAAAAGTTAACATGATATTTAAGCCTTGTACTCTAAAGTCATTTTATGTATTATTTTAGTATTATTTATTTATTTATTTATTTATTTATTTATTTATTTATTTATTTATTTATTTATTTATATTGGCAATTAATTACATTATTAAATTATTAATTATCAGTTAATTAATTTAGTAGTATTAAAGTTGCTTTATGTATTATTTTACAAACCATTCTCAACGAGTAGTCCTTAATGGTATTACATCTACATGAGAGAAAGGAAGCAGTGGGGTACCACAAATTTCTGTCTTAGACCACTACTCTTCAATATCTTCATAAATGAAGGAATAAAAGAGGAACTCATCAAATTTGCAGAAGCCTCTAAACTGGCAGAAATAACCAACACCCCAGAAGACAAGTTCAGGATCCAAAATAATATTGACAGATTTGAACAATGGGTCTTACAAAACAACATGAAATTTAATGTGGAGAAAAGCAAGATTTTGCATATAGACAGGAAAAACCATAGGTACAAATATAGATTAGGTAAACCTGGCTCAAAAACAGAAACTGTGAGAGGGACCTTGGAGTACTAGTGGATGATCACTTAAACATGAGCCAGCAGTGTGTAGCAGCAGCCAAAAAAGCTAATTCAATCATTGGTTGTATAAACAGAGGCATAGAATCAAAAGCATATTAAGTATTATTCATACCATGAATACCATGAGCCATGGTGGCACAGTGGTTAGAATGCAGTAGTGCAGGATACTTCTGCTGACTACAATTTGGCAGATAGAATCCTGCGAGGCTCAAGGTTGACTCAGCCTTCCATCCTTCCGAGGTGGGTAAAATAAGGACCCAGATTTTTGGGGGCAATATGCTGACTCTGTACACTGCTTAGAGAGGGTTGTAAAACCATTGTGAAGCAATATATAAGTCTAAGTGCTATTGTCATTAATACCACTTTATAAATCCTGTAATACCAGCTGACATCCAATATTGGTCACCACATCGCAAAACAGTATTGAGACTTTGGAAAAAGTTCAAAGAAAAGCAACAAAGAAAAACCTATGAAGAACAGTTGCAGGAATTGGGAATTTCCAGTCTAGTGAAAAGAAGGACTAGGGGTGACATAATAGCAGTATTCAAATATTTGAGGGCTGCCACAAAGAAAGGGGGGGGGGGGGTGTCAACTTTTTTTTTTTTGCAAAGTACAAGAAGCAAGATAAGAAACAATGGATGTAAACTGATAAAAAAGAGAAGCAACCTGGAATTAAGGAGAAACTTCCTAACAGTGAGGACAATTAACCAGTAGAACAGCTTCTCTTCAGAAGTTTTAGTTGCTCATCACTGGACATTTTTAAGAAAAGACTGGACAGCCACCAATTTGAAATGGTATAGGACAGGGGTGTCCAAACTTGGGAACTTTAAGACTTGTGGACTTCAACTCCCAGAATTCCCCAGCCAGCATGGATGGCTGGGGAATTCTGGGAGTTGAAGTCCACAAGTCTTAAAGTTCCCAAGTTTGGACACCCCTGGTATAGGATATCCTGCTTGATCAATGGGTTGGAATAAAAGACCTCAAAAGTCCCTTTCAGATGTATTGTGATTAGCTGATTGGTATTCTAATCTGACAACATTTAAATTGCTTTTTTTTCCTAACTGTGTTTTCACTTAAAGAAAGGAATTTTTATCAATTTGTTGTCTTTAAAGGACAAATTATCCCTCTTTGTCATGTTAAACTTCAGTCTTTTGTTCATACTAGGATACTGGAATTCCTTTATATTTTCTGAGGTTGGGTTTGTTTCAGTGGTGGGATTCAAATAATTTAACAACCGGTTCTCTGCCCTAATGACCAGCTGGGTAGGTGGAGCTCAGTGGTCATGTGATTGGGTGGGCGTGGACAACTCAACATCACTCACGTCGATGGGCGCTTCGCCTTAGCTGTTACAATGTAATAAGGGTTAATCGGAGAGGCAGTTTCTGTAAGCAGGGCAATAAAGATTAGCCTAGAAACAACACCCGAATGTTTCCTTCCTGCCTTCCTTACAGGATTAGCCCTGTAAAGTGGGAAAAAAACAAAATTAGATTTCTTCCAACAACCGGTTCTCTGAACTGCTTAGAAAGTTAACAACCGGTTCTCCTGAATAGGTGCGAACTGGCTGAATCCCACCACTGGTTTGTTTATAGTTAATAGTTGAGATATGGAATATTTATTTTAATGCCACTTGTTATTTAAGGTGGTTCTCTTCGCACTTGCTGACATCTGGAATGGAAAAAAATGGTTTTGGAGCCATTTTTCTTATGATTACTTTGAATATCCTAAAGAGATATCATTTAATTAATTGTCATTAAAGTAAGGGATAATTGTGAGCTTCAGAGGTGGTATTCTATCAATTCAGACCTGATTGCCTGAACCGGTAGCAGAAATTGCAGGTGGCTCCACCCACCCGTGTCTGGCTCTATGGCATCCCATTTAGGACAATTTTTCGCCAAAATCGCATATGCGGAAAGATCTGCGCATGCACGGAGGTGATGTGTGCGCTCACATTTGCAAACCAGTAGGGTAGGTAAATGTATACCACCCCTCATGAGCTGCAATACAATAGCAGAGTTGGAGGGGACCTTAGAGGTCTTCTAGTCCAACCCCCTGCCTAGGCAGGAAACCCTATACTGTTTCAGACAAATGGCTATCCAACATCTTCTTAAAGACTTCCAGTGTTGGGACATTCACAACTTCTGGAGGCAAGCTGTTCCACTGATTAATTGTTCTAACTGTCAGGAAGTTTCTCCTCTGTTCTAAGTTGCTTCTCTCCTTGATTAGTTTCCACTCATTGCTTCTTGTTCTACCCTCAGGTGCCTTGGAAAATAGTTTGATTCCCTCTTCTTTGTGGCAACCCCTGAGATATTGGAACACTGCTATCATGTATCCCCTAGTCCTTCTTTTCATTAAATTAGACATACCCAGTTCCTGCAACCATTCTTCATATGTTTTAGCCTCTAGTCCTAATCATCTTTGTTGCTTGTCTCTGCACTTTTTCTAGAGTCTCAACATCCATTTTACATTGTGGCAACCAAAACTGAATGCAGTTTTCCAAGTGTGGTCTTACCAAGGCATTGTATAGTGGTATTAACACTTCACGTGATCTTGATTCTGTCCCTCTGTTCATGCAGCCTAGAACTACGTTGGCTTTTTTGGCAGCTGCTGCACACTGCTGACTCATATTTAAATGGTTGTCCACTAGGACTCCAAGATTCCTTTCACAGTTACTACTGTTGAGCAAGGTACCACCTATTATGTACCTGTGCATTTCGTTTTTGCTGCCTAAATGTAGAACCTTACTCTTTTCACCATTGAATTTCATTTTATTAGATAGTGCCCAATGTTCAGGTTTGTCAAGATCCTTCTGTATCTTTAGCCTATCTTCTGGAGTGTTGGCTATTCCTGCCAGCTTGGTGTCATCTGCAAATTTGATGAGTTCCCCATTTATTCCCTCAACTAAATCATTGATGAAGATGTTGAAGAGTACTGGGCCTAAAACAGAGCCTTGGGGTACTCCACTGCATACCTCCCTCCATGTAGATGTAGTTCCATTGATGACTACACGTTGAATGCAGTTGGTCAGCCAGTTACAAATCCATCTGGTGGTGATGCTGTCCAACTCACAATCTTCTACTTTATCTAGTAGTAAGTTATGGTCTACCTTATCAAATGCCTTACTGAAGTCCAAGTAAACTATATCGACGGCATTCCTCTGGTCCACTAATTTTGTCACTTTGTCAAAGAATGCAATAAGATTAGTCTGACATGATCTGTTTTTGATAAACCCATGTTGGCTTTTGGCTATTACTTTGTTTGCTTCTAGGTGTTCGCTAATTTGTTGTTTGATTATCTTTTCCAGAATCATTCTTGGTATTGAGGTCAGGCTGATAGGTCTGTAGTTTCCTGGATCTGTTTTTTCCTCTTTTTTGAAGATGGGAATCACATCAGCTCTTTTCCAGTCCTCTGGTAGTTCCCCGGTGCTCCAGGATCTCTGAAAGATATAGTTCAGTGGTTCTGAGATCTCGTCTGCCAGTTTCTTCAGAACCCTGGGGTGTAATCCATCCGGTCCTGGTGATTTGAACTCGTCTAGGGTAGACAGGTGCTCACTTACAATTTTCTTCCCTATTTCAACTTGTGTTCCTAATCTGATTTTTGTGGTGCTGTTTTTGATAGGTTGGACTGTTTTATCCCTTTGTGTAAAGACTGATGCAAAACCTGAGTTAAATAGTTCTGCTTTCTCCCTGTTGCTTGTCACCTTCTTGCCACTTTCTCCCAGCAATGGACCAATTGTTTCCTTAACTCTTTTTTTTGTTTCTAACATGTTGGAAGAAGCTTTTTTTTGTTCTTTTTTACTTTTGTGGTAAGCCTTTCTTCATTGTGAGCCTTAGCTTTCCTCACTTCATCTTTAGATGCTGGGGCTATTTGCTCGTTATCTTGGTAAAGCTTGTTATCTTTACCAGAGAAATTTCCCTTTTTGTCCTTTAAATTTTAGACTTTTGTTCACATTAGGGTACTGGGACTACTTTATGCCTTTCAAATGTAAACTTGTTTAAATTAAGTTGAGATTTGGAATGTTGAGTTTATATCTGTTAATTAATGTTACTATTTTAGGGCTCTGTTTGGGTTTTTTGCTGAAACCAGGATTTGAAAAGACATTCTTTATTGGATTTGCCTATAGGTAAGAGGTGGGTTGTAGGATGAAGAGTTTTATATACTATATGTTCCTTAAGGGGAGGTGGAGAAACAGTGAAATTGTTTATACTTGTCATGATGAGGGTGGAAATTTCTCTTTTAGAGCTTTTTCTCTTTCTCTTTTCTTTTTCATTTTCTTGTGTCCTTTTCTTTTAATTTGTATTAATTTTTACTATTGTAATACAAACTTTTAATATTTTTTTTAAAAATAAAGTATACTCTCTCACTCACACACATACAAATTGCTATATAATTATAGTTATTAAAAGTAAAGTTACAAAAACATTAGAACACTAATGAATCAGGAAAGGCATGATGCTTTTAAGCTCCAAATTCAAAGATTGAAATTAGGTCCCTAAATATATTTGCCTAACCATTTACCCAAAGCAAATTGGGTATTTTTTTCCAAAATGCCACTGCTTGGCATTAATGATTATTGCTGCTAATTGCAATTTTCTCATCATTTCTAATTAGTATTGGATGCAGTTTCCCTCTCCATTTTGTAAAACTGTTCCTCCCTGTGAAAATGGATGGAGAAAAAAAATCTGTTCTATTTAGATGATTTAGATTGGTTTAACTTAGATTACATATTAGTTCCTCAAAGGCAGATATTTCATCTTCTTTACCAGCTGCAATAAAGGCTGTGGAATTTTTCTTATTTCATAGATTCTAAGAATGAGTTAATTTTCCCATTCCAGCTACTCTTCCAATGAGAAGTCAACATTAAAACAGGCAAATATATCATGAAAAAGAAATACTGACTAAGCTAGCAATTTCCACTGGATCTGGAGCCATATTTTTATCCATTTATTATTATCTAACTGTTATTGTCTTTTAACTTACTGGTTAACCTATCCAGAGTCATCTGGAATACTTCTATATTCAGTGAAGGAGTGAGTGAGTGAATGAATAAAGGATTGCAATCTTGTGCATATTTCTTATAAAAATTAGACTTCCGCAATACCTAAGATAAGGTGTAGAGCAGCTGAATTCATTCGGCCTCTATTTTTCAGAGAGATGGCAAAGGCAACTTTGAAATATTCTGCATCTGTATCCACATAAATAATAAAGACAGATGCACTGTTGTAGTGCCAATGTTGTGAAAATATTATCTTAGTCATCAACCCACTGTACTAAATAGTTTAATCATTATTAATGCCTTACATTTTCATCATAAAAACATTAATCAGATGAATTAATTTGTAATTAAGGTAAATGCATTATTCATTATTTATACATCAGTATTTCAAGACTACCACCATGTTGTTCCTTTCACACATGTTGTGCCCTCTTGTAATATTTCACAGGGAATGCCCATTTAACATTGCTGCCAACATTTACACAAGTTCATTCTTTAGTTCAATGCTATTTGGCCATCTGTCTCCCCATTTACTGAAATGAGGACATAGCCATCCCAGTCAGTCATATATTTGTCAGTCTCAAATGGCAAATTGCACTAGATTTAATCACTTGGTTTCTATAATGTCAGTTACTTCTGGGAGACACCAGGTATGTTCATTTTGTTAGTACTTTTTTAATATTCACGATTTAGAAAAAATCTCGAATAAGCTTGTTAACATTGTATGTTCTTTCCAATTTTAATGGCAATTGAATATTAGAATTTTGTCTTGAGGAATTGTATGTATCTCTACCTGTGACTAGCTATTCTATGTGTTGAGAGTATATACTATCTGAAATGATTTGCACCCAGAAGATCTGTCTGCTCACACAGACCGATTACCTGAATTTGCTCAAAGACTTCAGAAATTGAAGCTCTCTATTTTTTTTTATCCAACTCTTTGATTCAAGGTATCCATGGTGAGATCACAGTAGCTAAGAAAAAGGCAGAAAAGGACTTCTGAGATTACTGACAATATAGTGGTCTTTTAACATCAGAGACAATCAAACACACTATCCAGTAGCAGACTACGAAGAGATGAAAAGACCGAGGATATCATAGGATCAAAACTGAAATACTGGACAATGTTCATCCAACATGAGACATCAACATGCTAGATTTTTAGTTATTCGTATTCCTTAAAGGAAGTAAACAAAATACATTTGGCTATGTTACTAATATAGCAGATAGGATTTTGCCCTGACTATATCTGACACATACCTGTTTTGGATAAAGCAGGATTAGAAAGTTTTCTTTAACATGCACCCACAGACACACACAATTACAAACACAGACGTACTGATATTCTCTAAAAGATGTGTCATATGCTAAATAAATAAATCCCTAACAGACATAGTATACCAATGTTCTTTGATTACTTGAAATTATGCCTCATTCATATCCATATAGATATTACAATTGCTTTATATATAGCTACAACTATCCATACCACCATCTATCTCAGTGATACATATTATATTCCCATTTGACAAGTGGCATTGATATTGGCTTTAAGGAACACAATGCTTTGAATTTAAACAATTTCTTAGAGAATACCCCATTCTATATTTTGCTAATTTTATTCCTGAAAGGAGCTTTGCCATTCCCACCTGGCAATTGCTTGACATAAATGAAAAGAGTTGTAATTACTCCAAGAAAAGATGATTGATTAGAACTGCCTTTGGATAATTATAACTTCATTCATTTCAGATCTGACACATGTGATTACTTTTTAATTACAAAAACCGTAAATGATTTTTAAGAGATGGGAAGGAAACCAAGTCAAAACAGTATGGCATCATTTTTATATTTACATATGTTTGCATAGGTCAATACATATTTGCAACTATTTGCATAGTTCAATATGTTTCCTTGACCACACAGATTCAAATAAAATAAATGGCTCTCCTGCTGCTCAGTATGCATTTTAATTAGTATGTGTATTACATTGCTTTTCAGGATTTCTTCTTCTTTCCTGAAAGACAGATGAAACCTGACTGTGTTTGTTTTCTACATAACCTGTTTTAGGTCTGAGTTCCCCTTCTTCCTTGCTATGGGTTTGATTAGTGCCTATGGTGTGGCATACACTCTCAGAAGATTGATTTTTCGTAACAGCAACTGCACAACTATCTATGTTAGAAACACTGACAGTCCTATTAGTTTTAGATTACCGGGGACAGAAATGTTCTGTATCAATTAACTCTCTGTCCCTATTATTCAGTTTAAATGTTTCTCCAGAAAACCTGTGAATTTAGTAACTAAGTAATTCAGTCCCTTTCTGTGGTGGATGCAAACTGACTCTTTTGTACAGCTTCTTATCAGATCAACTGCAAACATCATGGCTAACATAACCAAAACTTTTATCCTTGCACCACTTCTTAAGTCACACATTGAACTCCACTTTTGCATTGTTTTGCATTGTTTTGTGCTATGACTATGAGAGATACACTTCTTTAACCCCAGAGTGCATTTCTTCTGAATCTTTATATCCAGGAAATAATCCTGGGAAGCACTGAAGGTTAGAGTATAACTCCTTAAACAGCAAATAATAATGTCAGCTATTAAGACCTTAAGCTCCTTAATTCCAATCTCCTTTTCTAAAGGGAGACCTTTAATTCTACTGATTAGTTTTTGGAACAAAGTGGTTGCTTTCTAGATATGCACAACTCTTTTCTAAAAGTACTTCACTTACATGGACTTTGGGCAGGACTCTCTCTTGGGTGGTTTAAATGCCACCAGCCTCACAGCTACACACCTTCATCCAATGTTATGTATGCACGAAATATTGGATACACTAATAATATTGGAGCTTTTAATGCCTTTCCCTATAAATAAATTATTATTAAGAACTCAGTTATAATGATAGCACTTATAATACAAACCTGACTGAGAATATCTGGGAAAGAAACTTCAAACCATAGCACAGAAGAGATATTGGATTCATGCACAGATGGGCTTCAAAAATTTCAGGAACAAGTTCTCTGCCCAATTGCTAGGTGGGCATGGCTATGGTGGGCATGGACTAGACAGCCTCCTTCACCATGATGGGGGGATTTTCGCCTTCCCCAGGCTCCGGATGCTTTCCATGAGCGTCTGGGAAGGCAAAAACCTCCTCCCCCAGGCTCCGGAGGCCTTCCAGGAGGCCCGTTTTTTTCTCCTCCCCAAACCTCCGCCTGGGCCCTGCACTTACCTCACTTCCAAAACAGGCCACGTGGAGACTCCTGGGATGGGTGGGCAGGGCCAGCCAGGGGTGGGATTTGGAGGTTCTACAAACCGGACATAACATTAGCTATGGGTTCCTGGGCGAACCCGTAGCAGCCCACCCCTGGACTCATGGCCTGTTTCTCTTGCAAGGAACCCTAGGAATTTTCTCCTCCATCAGATTGTGGGGTGCACTGATAAGAAGGAATAGTTTTTAAAAGTTCTAAAATGTACCACAACTGAAAAGTTTGCCACCACATAAAATATTGGACCAGCCTTGCATGCGAATGGATACATTTGTCAGAATGACTTTTGGTGCAGCCAAAACACCTGGCCTTTGCCAAGTATCACCAGGAAGGGGCTTATGTAGTCATTATTTTGATATGGCTGTTTTTAGACTATACATTTAAAATCAATTTTCCAAAATACAGTGGCATTGAAGCACAGTTCAAAGGCCCACCCATGTTCTCTCTGCATCACTTATTTGTGAATCTGATGAGCCACAAAGGTTTGCAATGAATTGTCTATTGCTATTGATTACCTTTAAATAACAGAGAAGTATGTAAACTTGTTGCAAGCTCTGCTTTCTTAAACAATCCATCCATCCATGTAGTCATAAAGGAAAGGGCATGTTAATACACTTGGAGTGAAGATAAGAACCAATCTTAAGGTCCAATAGAATAAAACTATTTTTATTACCAACAAAGAATAGTAATACATGAGTTTGGGAAGGGCATATTTATTTAATGGAGCTTCACAAGAAGTCTCTGGTATTAGGTATAGTGATGTAAGGAAGGAAGGCTGATGTTTAAGGCAATTCTTAAAAGTCAACGTTAAAAGTTTTTTGGGAAAACTGGGTCTGCATCAGTAATAAACTGTAGAACCAAGAACACTCAAGGCCCTGGGTTACTTAAAGGTTGCCTAGACAAGATGATGCAATTCAAGATGTTCTACAAAGTATGACTTCTTGGTTTGAAACTAAGGATGGAAGAGTTGTGGCTGTCCTAAAATGGATTTTAGGATTTCAGATTTCATGTTTCCAGTTATTTTATGGGTTAATTGCTCATTGGGGTGTGATGTTCCAAAATGTAGCAACCCTGTTGACAGTACTGATTTTGCACCATCAATAATATGAGCTCAAGAAGTTATTGGATTATAACACATGCATATCTGTTGCTTATTCATAGCCAGTTTTTAATTCATACATTGAAAACATATCTCAAATCAGGAAATGAAAGCACTATACAGATTGGTTTTTGGAATTCAGTCCCTCCACAATAGTAAATATGTACATAATAAATAAGATGAATAATAAATTCAGTAATGTTTCAAACTCTAGCACGATCAAGAAAACTACACCCAAGAAGTAATATGCTTCAGTGCAATTTTTGCACGTGATTATTGCTGTGGATTCCAGAGTTGCATTTGGGAAAAAGAGGAGGAAGAAATAAGTGTCTGAGATTCACATGGTCCCAAGTTTATATCCTGGTGTTTAAATTAACTGTGATCTCTCATATGCCTGCCTAATTGAATAGTTAATAGGAGATGGATACAAAATGAGACTCTTTCAATCTGTATGAGGTTATACAGTTACTACTTGACGTGTACATTTGTTTACTAACCAAAGTTATGATGGCATTGTGAGACTTATGACTAGTCCTTGCACTTACGCTGATCACAATTCTTCTGCAGTTACATCACTGTTATTCAGATACTTCACACCTAACTTTCACTTACAAAGTTTGCAGCATCCTGGGGTCATGTGTTAGCCACGTGTGGCCTTCCCAATTAACTTCCAATAAGTAAAACCAATAGGGAAGCCACAGGGAAGGTCACAAATTATGATCATGTGATGCTCACTTAATGAACATGACAACAAAGGTTATAAAATCAGACAATTGCTTAATGAGTACACTGCTCAACAACCAATTGTCCCAATTGCTCTTGTAAGTTAAGGATACCAGCCTTTGCTGACTCTTTCCTTAGATCTTCATGATAGTTTTCTTCTCCCTTCCACTCATATATTTACCTACTTCCTATTATGGTTTCTTCCCTTTTTTTCATATCCTCCTACCTCTTTTCCTTTTGTGCCAATAAGTGCAGTAAATAAAAAGGAAGCTTCTTCTTTTTCTGTTCCAACTTTTTAGCATACATCATGATTGCCAAATATCACAGGCCCGCCCCACCTACCTGCCCCGGCTCTATGCCATCCTATTTAGCCACGTTTTCTAAGCCATGCACATGTTTGCAAAGTGCATGCACGGAAGGCATGCAAGCTCATGAAGCAAGCATGTGCGCACACCAGAAGTGGGTTCCTACCAATTTGGACTAGTTCGTCTGAGTTAGTAGTAACTAGGCCTGCCACGCCCCTGAACTGGTTCTATTGGCAGCAGCGCCATTTTGATTTTTGGTTATGTGCATGCGCAGAACAATCTTCATTGCAGAAATTTAATTATTTTCCTTTTCTAATGTTGTGCCAATGCGCAGACCTGTTCCATATTTCCAAGTAGGAAATTTGAAACCTAGCAATATGACAGCATGTTATTAGATCATGATATTTAAAGAAAGAGCTAGCTCAAAATATAATTCTGCTGGACTTATCTGACACTTGAAGATTATTTGAAAAAATGCAATGTATAACTTGAGCAACAGACATGGTACACTATATTTATTAAGATTTTCCTTAGGAAGACAGATATAAGACTTTTGCTATAGTGTTTTAATAGTGTGTATAAACGAGGCAACATAATTAATTTCAAAGCATTATGATTAGAATTTCTCATGGAAAGGAAGAGGGAGAGAAAATAAAGATACATAGTTCTATCTTTTTGAAAATTAAATGAAAGGCAGGTGTTAAAATCCAATGTTTACGGAGCTGTTGCTCTTGTTACCCCACTAGCAGCATCACACTAGCAAAGGCAGAAGCCAATAATAATAAGAAAATGAGCTATCTCCACTCTTTATAGCTGTGAAATATTGAGATGTGAGCACTTGAGAATGGGAACGCACAGTGTGTGTGTGTGTGTGTGTGTGAAAAATAAAGGAAAATTAAATGAAGTGAGGGCTGGTGGGCTTTTTTAAATCCAGAATTCTTTGAACTTCCATGAAAACAGATGCAAAATATTCAGTAATGTGTTGTAGCCTGCATGTTTAGGCTGGAGGTATGAATAAAATATTTCATAAGGAATAATAAATGAGTGATATTAAGGTAGTAACTACCAAACCTGGGGGGATCTATTCTTAATCAAAGTGCCTACCCTATAGATAAGAACAAGGCAGTGCATCTGACTTTCCAGAAGCACATGCTCTACTTTAGTGAAATATTAAGGCATTTTTTAAAAAGTAGGAAGCTTTGAACTCAACAGGATCATTCATTAATTTTGCTTCCGGTTTTCATTTATGTTTTTCCTCAGTAATCTTACTAGTATTTAATATATGTAATATATTACATATATTAGACAAGAAAGGATTGGGCTCAGCTGGTAACCTCAGTATTTTTTCTTTATATATATTTGTTTATATTTTGCACAACAATCAGAAGTCCTTGAGTTGCATTTTCCTTAACTCCTTCGCAGCCAGTTTTAAAGAGGACAAAAGTAAAATGATTGTATTATGTTTCAAATCTGAGAATGGTTTTATATTTTAGAATATTTATTGACAATCCTTTATAGTGCATTCACCCAATACATATTCAAAAAATGTAACATTAATGACTGAATTAGGACAATTTGTAATTTTATAAATGTTTAGTAACAACTTGTTTTGGCATCCACAAAATGCAAATGGATCACTGTTGATTCTACAGTATCAAATTGCCTGGAGAAATTCTGTGACTTGAATTGTGTTATTAATATGCACAGAAAACATATAATAAGTTAACTAATCAGTATTGGAATCAGAAGCTGGCTTTATCATGCGAGTATTATAATTTTAAGACACATTGCATCTCCTGAAGGATGGCCATCTCTAAAAAAATAAAAGATAGAAAGAAACTGTATAATATGAAACTCATTAGAGCTGATATTATCCATTTTTGTCAGTTCTGGAGCTATTGATATCACTAATTCATGTACTCATAGGGCCCAAGTCCTATTTATGCCTCTTATTTCAGAGTTTGCAGAAATTTCATATTAAAATCTGATTGTAAAACTATGTGTTGTGCGTTTCATGATTCTTTTGCTAGTATTTACCAATCATATTTAAATTGGGCACCAATATCAAAACTAAGCAGACAACAAATGATCTAGTGCAGTGGTTCCCAAAGTGGGCGGTAGTGCCGACTGGGTGGTGGTGGGATTCTTAGGGTGGCGCTAAGAGGCAAGGGGGTGGCAGGGGTGGCACTAAGAGGCAAGGGAGGTGGCAAGGGGGTGCTATGAGGGCAAGGAAAAAAAGATCATGTATTGTGTTGGTTGCAGAGGGCGTCGCCCCTAGGTTGGTAGCTTCCCCTTAGCTAATTTTCAGATGGAAAGGAGAAACTTGCTGAGCAGAAGATGGACTTTTTAAAGACCATTGGCGCGGGCAGAAGGACGAACAAACCTGGAAATAGCTGGCGGCTTGCCTTTGAGCAACATCACCACCCTCCCCTCCAATCACTGCCTTCCTCCCAGGAGAGGGGTGCATGCCCCTTCAATCACCCACCCCCCAACACCGCCGGTGTCTTAACCGACTGGCTTGGCTTGTGAAAATGTTTTTTTTTAAACGGTCAGTGGGTGGGGAAATTGTGCACGGTGTTGTTAGGGGGGGGGAAACCCCACGAATCGAATTTTAGTTGAGCTTGCAAGAGAGCTCTTTGCCACTGGTTTAAAAAACGGTCACATATTTCGTGCCATCCTTTTCCTTTGCATGGAGATGCTGCTGGATAAAAGTAACTGGGTGGAGGGGGTGATGAGCGGAAGTGCGGTCACTCCCTTTTGGTGGTGTAGATTTTGGTTAGGGAGGTTTGGATTTCCAGCAGGAGGGAGCTCACATTGCAATCTTCCATTTCTAGCCTTGGAAATACGGCTGTTGTTAAATTCACGGGAGCTTTCTTTGATATAGGTATAGTATACTATATGTATATACTACTATAGTATAGGTCAGGAGTCCCCAAACTTGGCAACTTTAAGACTTGTGGACTTCAACTCCCACAATTCTCCAGCCAGCATAGCTGGAAGTTGAAGTCCATAGCTGTCTGGAGAATTCTGGGAGTTGAAGTCCACAAGTGTTAAAGTTGCCAAGTTTGAAGACCTCTGGTATAGGTTCTCCTGCTTGAGCAAGGGGTTGGACCAGAAGACCTCCAAGGTCCCTTCCAGCCCTTTTATTTTAATCTAAAGTTTATAGAAGCTCCACTCAATGCTGGTCGTGGGTGGATTTTCTTTTAGGATATGTGTTTAGTTTTTGAAATATCCCCATTCCCATCCTCTCTCCTTGCGGAATTACTGGTTTTGAATAGTTGGTTTGGCGAGCAGAAGTTTAGCCATTGAAACCACGTAAGCATTTAAAGGCAGAATGTTTGTGTCTTGCAAAATAATTGACAATCTGAAGGAGATAAGATTATATTGTATGCCTTTGTATGTATGGATATGTGCACACATAAATTTTGCAGCAGGGTTAGCAATGACCAGTGCACCTCTTGGTTAGCATAGCCAATAAGAAACTTGGCCAATAATATTAAGGGAAGTATGAGAAATTATCTGTCCATGGTTGCTTAAAAAAATGACACCAGAGTTTCTTGCCATTTTTGGATGGGGACTGGATGAAAACAGTAATACAAACCTTAAAATTGAGATTTTTTTTTAAAAAAAAGGAAAAATAGATTGTACTTCAGTTTTGCTTAGATGTGTGATGTGAGTCAACCATTTTTGATATTTAGACCACCAAATCTTAAAACTATGCAGATGGTTTGGAAGGGGTTAGTAGCAAAGCTAGTGTTGATATTGTGGAAATTAATGAAACTGAAAATTACAATGATGTTATTGCAGGGATGTGACTATCCAGCTAAAGTTGTTTCTCTGACATTCTAAGACTTATATGTCTGAGTGATATCAGGATCTTCTTTTGATGGAAATTCCAGATTGGGTGATAAATCCATTTTCAGATACTGAGGAAGATGGGGTAGTGGAGGAACAACTCATAGAGCTGCAAAATGACATTGAGCTGAAGCCAAAGTTTAAGAAATTGTACCAAGAGTTTTGGTTACAGAAAGAAATTTCTGATCGCTATCCTGCACTATGGACAGTGGTTAAGAAGCTCCTTGTTGCATTTCCAACATCATATTTGGTGGAACGTGGCTTCAGTGTGGTCATCCAACTTCTCTCCAAGCAAAGAAATCGACTCCAGATTACTGAACGTGGTGATTTAAGACTCCTGCTAAGTGACTTAAAACCAGACATTGGGAAACTGGTATCACTTCATCAAGCCCATCCATCACATTAAGAATTTACTGAACAGTGAAGTAGTTACTAAATTTTACTGAGTTTACTAAGTTACTAGTCACTAAGATTCTTGATAGATGACTATCAGACTTTGAAAACCTGGTATCACTGGATCATGTTCAACAATTTTGTTGAATTAACATTAACTAAAAAGGTTTTTAAATTGGATTTTGAATAAATGTGCAATTAATTGTTACAGTTTTGAATTTTACTGTTACTATCTTCCTTCCGTCGTGCAAACCGCCCAGTCACATGATCCCCCAGCCACACCCACAGAATCAGTAGTAAAAAAAATTGAATTCCCCCACTGGGTGGGGGGCACTGAGGATCAGTTTGTAGCACTAAGGGGGCGGTGAACTGAAAAAGTTTGGGAATTACTGATCTAGTGTATCCGTCTCTGGATAGGGAGTTGCACTAGAAGACTTCTAAAGTCACTTCCAACTCTGTGACTGTAAACCACCAAAAACTAAACAACAGTAAAAAAAAAAATGAACCACCAAATCATGCATTGATTCTTTATTATTCTTCAGTATCCATTATTTTTTCTGCAAAATTTTCCCTTTGATCCTTTTTTTAAAGGAGTAAAACTATAATATTCTCTCCCGTTTTAATATTCTGGCTTTGTATCAGTGGTGGGATTCAAAAAAATTTACTACCTGTTCTGTAGGTGCAGCTTGGTGGATGTGGCTTGGTAGATGTGGCAAGGGAAGGATTTCCACACCCCTCCAGGGGAAGGCTACTGCAAAATTCCCATTCCCTCCTGATTAGCTGGGACTTGGGAGGCAGACAATAGATGGGGGCGGGGCCAGTCAGAGTTGGTATTTACCGGTTCTCTGAACTACTCAAAATTTCTGCTACTGATTCTCCAGAACTGGTCAGAACCTGCTGAATACCACCTCTGTTTCAAAAAATGTGTGTGTGTGGTATGCTCTTTATTATTATTATTATTATTATTATTATTATTATTATTATTATTATTATTATTATTATTATTATTATTATCATCATCATCATCATCATCATCATCATCATCATCATCATCATCAATAAAAAGCAACCCTGCATTTCCCCCCCCCTTCATTTGTATTGCTCTGATCTGCAGAGGATTCTGTTCCAAAATGCAGTGACTGGAAAAGACAGGGTCCTTGCTAATCATGAATGAAAAACAGACTTTTTAAAAAACCAGTACAAGCAGGACAGAAAAAAAATCAAGAAATCAATGGATCAAACATATCCAATTGAAAAACCCTCATTAATGCCTTTATCTATGTGTTTTTGACAGGCTAATTAATTTGCTCAGAAATATCTGTGAAAACTGGTTAAAAATGATTTTCAGTTTGAACATCCCCATTGTTAAAAAAAGCTGTTCTATGGAAAGATTCACTCTAAGATTAATTTACAGTACAACTCATTCCTGTCAGTTCATGCACTAGATTATTTTTAATTATCATTTAAAACTTTATGAACTCAATGCTATGGCTAGACAAGTTAATCTATTTTTTGGGGGAGGTCCATTTCTAGTTGATATAAATTCATATTCCCTCTCTTCTGTTGCATTTCTGGATTATTAAAATTATGAAATGTTTAGATTATAAAATGTAAAAGAACCTGCAATTATTTCTACCATCATACTGTATTTTCTGTAACTTCTATTTCCACTAATTCTGAAGTAGGTATTTTGATAAAGGTATTTTCGTATGTCTACACTCAAACATACATACACAAAGAGAACAAGAAAGAGACATATAATAAAACTTGAAGAAATATGAAATCCAGAGCATAAAGTGTAATTTCCTTCTACAAATTAATCCAGGACGTAGAGAGCAGACCAGATTGTCTCCCTTTGGAGACCAAATAATGCCCAATCATACTTACTCTTAGGGTTCTAAAAGAAATGAAAATGATAAACTTTTCAAAGTTTATCTGTAAGTAGAAAGCAAATTCTCAAGGATTATAGAATGTTTACAAATAATTATACTGTACATAATATAGCTCCATGAATGTTCTAAAAGTATCTGCAGTGCTTTGAGGAATCAATCATAACCAACGAGCAATTGAATGTTACATTCAATAGAATTCTCCTCCTCCTCCTCTACTGATTTTTTAAATTGCAATTTTTACTAGCAATATAGATTTTAAAATTAATATTCCCCACTTTCCATCCCTCTAAGAAGAATAAAAAAAACCTGAATGCTTTATAATTGCATATGCCTTTAGTTCTGGAGAAACCTGTCATATCACTATGATAGCTCTAGAAAAATGTTACTCCCATTAGGCAGTGTATTATTTTTCTAATTAATTCCTCATTTAAAGGAAACCACA
This sequence comes from Natrix helvetica, assembly GCF_964273705.1. NCBI lineage: Eukaryota > Metazoa > Chordata > Lepidosauria > Squamata > Natricidae > Natrix > Natrix helvetica. The sequence continues at coordinate 85,978,161 of NC_138548.1, forward strand.
GTGGTTTAACGAATATTCAGAAAACTCTTTATGTATGCAAGGTAACAAATCATGACTTGCGGGAGAAACCCAATATGCTGTGAAAAACAAAACACAAATGGCAAATGAACTTTCTGTTGCATACATAGAATACATACATCAAATTAAAGGAATGCAAATCCAATCCCTTTTTGATAAGCTGAAATTTACACATCACGGTGATCACATGAAAAAAAAATAGCTCAGTCTCAACTATTTTGAATCTTTAATTGTGATTTGCTAGATGTCCCTCCAAATAAGGATGTAAGAAACTTATCTGATCAGAATTTCATATGAATTCATTCATTTCACAGCTCCAAATATGCACAACTGTAAGATTGCCTTTAACAAACCCCATACTGTTTGTTCTGTATATGTTCAGAATACTATTTCCACTATATTCTTAAATTCAACATGTGAATCTTATATTAGGATACACAATGCTATATCATAGTAATGATGAGAGAGAGAGAGAGAAAAAAGAGAGAGAGAGAGAGAGCGGTTTTTACACAGATGATTCTTCTTACTGGTTTTTTTGCTTCAAACTCACAAGTTGATGCAGAGGCGGGATAAAATAAACTTACAAACAACAACATGAAGGAACTAAGTGACACCATAAATGATAGAGTGTTTCATTCATGGCAAAGCAAGGAAAGCCATCAGGTGTTACATATATCCTGTTCTCAGAGCTGTGGAGGAAAGTCTGCGGTGACAGGCAAAATAAAATTTCCCAAGCAGGTAATTCTTTCTTCTATGTGTGACTTGGTTTGAGAATTCATTATTCCCAAAGGACAACATGAAGTAGCATGGACTGAGTATATCAGTGCTTTCAAGCTTTTCTTGCTGAAAGGACTCTCAAACAATGACCACCAATACAAATATATCTGGTATGGGTTGTCCCATTTTACAGAAAATGGCTTCTTTGAAAGGGCTGATAAAGGAGACCCCATAATTTCAAAGCATGCTCTTCAGTCTGTCTGGCTGAATGAAGAACCAGAAAGAAAATGAGTTGGGATGTTGAGGTTGTCTATTAGTGGAAAAAGCCTGGGCAGCAAAACAAGTGGGCACAATCTCAATTCATAATCTTCATAATCTCAATTCAATCATCTTTTATTATTTATTTAAAGGTGTCTGTGTGTGTGATTGATAAACCATTATATATGTCAGTGAAGTGGTGGGTTTCAACATTTTTAGAACCTCTTCTGTAGGTGTGGCCTGTTTTGTGGGAGTGGCTTGGCAGTCATGAGACCAGGTGGGAGTGGCTTGGCAGTCATGTGACTGGGTGCGAATGACTTGGCAGTCATGTGACTGAGTGGGTATGGCCAACTTGCAAAATGTGGTGAAACTCACTTAACAATGCTTTTGCTTAGCAACCAAAATGTTAGCTCAGAAACTCCAGCATTTGAAGCACACAAGTCTTAAGGCTGTCAAGTTAGAAGACCCTTGCACCCCTAACCCTTTAGATAAAAAACCCCAGGGGGGTTCAAACTTGACAGCTTTAAGACTTGTGGACTTCAATTCCCAGAATTCCTCCTCCAGTCATGTTCACTCAGGAACTCTGGCATTGAAGTGTGCAAGTCTTAAAGCTATCAAGTTACAAGACCCTTGCACCCCTAACCCTTTAGATAAAAAACCCCAGGGGTGTTCAAACTTGACAGCTTTAAGATTTATGGATTTCAACTCCCAGAATTCCTCAACTAGCATGGCTGGTTGGGGAATTCTGGGAGTTAAAGTCTGTACATCTAAAAGTTGCCAAAGTTAAGAAACACTGCTCTAGAGGTAGCCACTTTAACTGCAAATGTTTGGAGATGGGAGGGATTAGGAGGGATAACTCCTCGGCTATCCCCTCAATCTACTCTTACAAAAGCTTCCAGGTTAAGATAATCTTTGTTGTCATGTCTTTACGGCTGCCACACTGGCTGGAATCTATTAAAAATGAAATGGTGTTGTTTGCTCTCAAGAGAAAGTATACATTTACTTTGAAAGAACCAAAGCCAAGGTCATTTCCACATTGCTTAAGAGTGAATACACTAATTGTGGAGCCTGACGAAAGAAGCCACGTATGCAGGTAAACAAGAAGGAACAGTGTTAATGAAGGCAGCGAGAAGGCGCAGCCACCAGAACTGAGAAATGGGGAAGGTGGGGACAGATATAAACAAAAGAAAAGGCTTCTTAATTGCCGTTCATCTTTTCTTCTCAGCCCTCAAGGGGCTTCCACGAAGCAATGCCAAGGGAGTGTCCTAAAGATAGGAAATCGACTCTTTCGGCTTGAACCTCATCATTCACACATCCATGCAGCCCGAGGTCACTTCCAGGAGGCTGTGCCCAAGCGAGCCAGAAGGAAAAGCTGCACCTACCTCCAAGCACCTTCAAGTCCCACCCATCACCATTGCCCCTGAGGTTTTTGCACTTGCTGCCCCAAGGAAAATCTTTCAGCTCAGGCGAAGCGGCGACGGGGCTCTCTCCCGGCCGGGCTCTTCCCTCTCACTCTTCAGCTTGATGATGTCGCCGCAGCTGCAGGGGGCAGACGGACGGAGGTAGCCAGAGCGGCACTGAGGCAGTCCAGGCGGGCAAAAGAACAAGCGAGCAATGGAGGATCAGGCAGCCTGATCCTCCCTCCCTCACTTGCTCGCCGGGAAGGGCGGAGAAGAGCGGGAAGTCCAGGGGAGGCAGGAAGGTTCTCGGTGCTCTGGGAAGCCTGGGGAGCACCGAGAACCTTCCTGCCTCCACTGGACTTCACACTCTTCTCCACGCTCTCCTCGCAACTGAAAAAGACATCCAGAAGAGGCTTTTGGGGCTAATGGGGCTTGGCTTCCATCTTGACAGCCTCTGCCGCTTCTGGACGTCTATTGCAGTCACGAGGAGCACGCAGAGAAGAATGCGAAGTCCAGTGGAGGCAGGAAGGTTCTTGGCGCTCCCTAGGCTTCCCAGAGCGCCAAGAACCTTCCTGCCTCTGTTGTACTTCACACTCTTCATGTGCTCCTCGTGACTGCAATAGATGTCCAGAAGTGGCTGTTGGGGCTAATGGGGCTTGGCCTCCATTCTGACAGCCCCCGCCTCCTGCCACCCACCCCCTTTCGGCCACGTGGTGTATGCCAGCCTGCAGCTTTCACGAGGGAAGGCTTGAAGGCCTTCTCACATGAAAGCCGCGGGCTGGCCTATGCTAGCTTCCTGCTGTCATGCCCCTTTCGGCCATGTGGCATATGCCAGCCTGTGGCTTTCGCTAGCCTCCCACCGCCACAGCGCCCCTTTTGGCCATAGATTGACCTACGCTAGCTTCCCGCCGCCACTGCCGCCCTCCCTTTTGGCCATGTGGCATACGCCAGCCCGTGGCTTTCACTAGCCTCCTGCCGCTGCCATGCCCCTTTCGGCCACCTGGCGTATGCCAGCCCATGGCCTGAAGACTGTCCCTTGTGAAAGCTGCTGGCTTCCCTCGCACTAGCCTCCTGCCGCCGCCCCCCCTTGCACTTAGTTGCTTACTAAGGGAAAGCAGGGAAGTAGCAAGCTGCTGGAAGGCGAAGTGAAGCGAAGGGAGGACTAGATCAGCAAGTGCGATGCGACAGCTGCTTGGGAACAAGAAAGACTCTTTTCAAAAGAGGAATTTTGACCGTTGGTGCCATGCTTTTAAGCGGGTGTTAGAGGTGGGTGGTTTGACTCCAGCCCACTCACCCGACCAATCAGTGAGCGGCAGGCTGAGCTAGTTTATTGCGGACAGGCAGGAGAATGAGCGAGCTGTGACAGAATGGGCGGGGGGAGCGAGCGGGCGACTTCTGGGTCTACCAGTGGAACCTCTTCTGACCGGTATGGTAGGTTTGTGGAAGCTCTTCTACCGAACCGGTTAGAACCGGCAGAAACCCACCCCTGTGTGAACACTACAAAAATTTTACCTCTTGAAATCCAAAGTACTGAACAGCTTTGCCAGAGTTATTCAACATCTTCCATTTTGGCATTTCAGGAAGATGAGTAGGAATTCTTCAGCTGTAAATCTTGTGGAAGTTGTTTTGGAAGAAACAGGTGTCACCTTAAAACTAAACAATTTTATGATCAAATAAGTTTTTGAAGATCATTGTGTACTTCAATGGCTTTATAGAGGTTGCCTGTGTAAGTGGATTATTTTATATGCATGCAGTTTGAAGCAAAAAGGTGTCAGGGACAAAACAATGCAATTACTTTGGATAATCACCATAAATAAAATAACAGCAAACTCTATCTGTTTGTATATTTCCAGGGAAGTAACCATGTCAGTCTTTTACATATATTTTTTAATAATCAAATGTGTGTAACATCCTAGAGGAACAAAAGAATGGGAGGAGGAGAACGGCGAAAGGAAAGACATGTGGGACAATTGCTCAGTGATCAAACATAAAACAGTTAGATATAAGACATTTTCCCCCCAAATAATTAATTTATATACACTGTGAAAAGATACTCTTGGCTTATTTTAAATCTATGAGAAACTGAGTTGAATTTTTAATGAATTTCAGGTAAGTTACTTCATTTTATAATCAATCTTCATTGTTTCTCTCCAAAACTCTCTTGCCCTTGAATTGAAAAGCAAAACATTTTTAAATTGAAGAAGAATTCTTAAGAATTCTTATGGCTCAGAACCATACTTCACATATGTTGGTGTGTGAATATATTCCCCAAAGGAAACTTTGGTTCCAGGGATAGCTGGGAAGAAAGAGAGATTAAATATGTATCATTTTCTACGGCTTAATTTTATATGCTTCCAATCTAAATCACGGTTAATGTAGATTGTTCCTCTGGCATATCTTACTTATCTTACTAAGGAAATGCAAATCTTCAAGAGCAGCAGAAATGAAAACATTAATTTACTTTAAAGAACTTTAACAATGTAACATTATTGAGGAATGAATGTAATGCTGTAGAAAAGAGAGAGAGAAAAAAAAGCAATTTTAAGAAATCTTCAAATAAAGCAACTTTTATGTTTAACAAAATACCATATTTTGGAAATCTCCATTTGCATTAATAACCAAATAGACTTTAACTATATTTTAACAGGAAAATTAAAGCTGTTTACTGAATTAATGTTAAGAGGGTGGTCTAAATAAGGGTTATAAAACAAATCACAGCCTGAACTGCTAACTTTGGTGCCTTAAAGCTGTACTGATTCAAAAGAACATTGCCTTAAAAAAGATTTAATGAGACATGGAAGCATAAAAATAATGCACTGTTTTACAAACCACTACAGCATTCCACAAATAAAAGCTTCCCACACTCTATGACTATTTTATAGATACTCGGAAGGCACCTCTAAATGGTAGTGTTAGTCTCTGCATTTAAAGCCATATATATATATATATATATATATATATATATATATATATATATATATATATATATATATATATATATATATATATATATATATATATATATATATATATATATATATATATATATATATATATATATATATATATATATTTGTATCGGGAACATGTGCCCTTTTTTGCAGCAAAGCAAATAAAATGTGCTGTTTTCTAAAAGGCACATGATGAAAATGGTCTATAAATGCTTCAAACATCGGTCATTTTCACAGTGTGCCAATGAAATGGGGAAAAGCCATTTCGAGATGGCCCAAGAGATATTTAAAAGGGCAACTGATAAAACCAAAAAGCTACTAGATCAATCTGCTAAGGCTTTAGCTCTTCTTAGTCTAGTCATATCCTGACAGGATTACTACAGCATGTACTCCCTGGGGATGGCCAGTTGTTTTTTTGGGACTGATTCAAAGATTTAAATTAATTTTCAGAACAGTGAACGCTTGAGTCAAAGGCTCCCTTCTGTATGCACCCAAGGACCTTTCACACCAACACAGTTGAATAGGAGACTCTCCTCAAATGTGGCTTTTTGAACAACGTCACCAAAACTTAAAAACTCCTTCCATAGTAGAAAAAACAGTGCCAGTGGTAAAATAGAAGTCAACGGAAGGTTTTGGTCAGAGGGATGTTTGTTCTGGTACTTTAAATTTGTTGTGATAGTTTTGGCTAAGTTTCCTTACATGCATTGTAAACTGTTTTAGGGTGTTCAGAATGAGAATGAATATGTACATTTAGTTTTAAAAATATTGCAATCCTAATGCATACTTATGTCAGGAAGAATCCTAGTCAATTTAGTAATACTTAATAATATGCCTAGGGACGCCGTGACTCAGTGGCTAAGACGCTGAGCTTGTCGATCAGAAAGGTTGGCAGTTTGGTAGTTCGAATCCCTAATGCCACATAAAAGGTGAGCTTCCGTTACTTGTGCCAGCTTCTGCCAACCTAACAGTTTGAAAGCATGTAAAAATGCAAGTAGAAAAATAGGGACCACTTTGGTGACAAAGTAACAGCATTCCATGCGCCTTCAGCATTTAATCATGCTGGCCACATGACCACAGAAACGTCTTCAGACAGTGCTGGCTCTTTGATTTTGAAACGGAGATAACAACCGCTCCCTAGAGTTGGGAACAACTAGCACATATGTGTGAGGGGAACCTTTACCTTTAATAATGTGCCTAAGACTATTAATCTATATTAGTTTCTGATATATTGTTTACATATCTTATTGAACATTTATTCAATAAGATAAAGCACTATTTCCAAACTGAAAGGGTACATTCCAGACCCAACATGACTTCTACAGTGAATAGTGTAGGATTGAAAACTCTGCCCAAGTTTCAACCTTTTATATATATTTTCTGTCTTTTCCTGGCAAAAGATAACTTATAGTTTTTGAACTCAAAATTTGGCAGCTATTACCTCATAGGTGTACAATCACATTTTCAAATTGATTTGCTTGGCAGGGCTTAACTTTCCAGCATGGTGCAATCCCTCTGTATATTAGATAGCAATTTTCCACTAGGTGATAATTACAAATGGTGTCATTAATATGACTGATTTGCACCGAGGCATTCCAGCATGGTGAGAAATGGAGAGTCCTTTAAGCTGGAGACCAAACTCTTGGGCCAATACTGAGCACTAGATAGTACTGTCATAATAGTTTCCATATGTCTCAGGTTTAGAACAGATGCTCATTGCCCTGCATACCCCCATATGTGCCTCAATTGGGGAATGGAAAGGTTTCTTTATTGACATTCAAAGTGTCTGGGCCTCTGGCACCGCTCCTTAAATCCAAGTACAAACAGTTCTGGGAACACTAAAGCGGAGCCCTGATGTATGCCAATGCTTCACTTACAGAACCTTTCCAGCATAGTATTTAACAGATAGTGTTTCTTTGAATATGTTGTTTCCAAGTCTATACAATCCAATGTTATAATTTTCACAATCCTTTCTTTATCATGCATTTATATGTTTCCATTGAATACATCACTGGGAATATGTCAAACCCAGAATACATTGTACTGGCTTTGAATAGCATTGTATTATATTTTGTTTGTCATCCAAAATGGCTACAGGAATTACAAGTAGTCTCAACTTACAACAGTTCATTTAGTGATTTTCTAAAGTTGCAGCAGCAATGAAAAGGTGGCATGACTTTTTTTCACACTTACAAGCATTGCAGCATCCCAATGATCACATGATCAAAATTCAGATACTTGGCAACTGGGTCATATTTATGATGGTTGCAATATTCTGGGGTCATGTGATCACCTTTTGTGACCTTCTGACAAACTAAGTCAATGGAGAAGCCAGATTCACTTAACAACTATGTTACTAACTTAATAACTGCAGTAATTGACTTAACAACTGTGGCAAGCAAGAGTTGTAAAATGGGGCAAAACGTACTTAACAAATCTTTCATTTAACAGCAGAAATTCTGGACTTAATTGTGGTCATAAGTCAAGGTCTAACCATACACTTTCATTTCTTAAAATCTGAGGATATTCTTCACTCCCTTCATGTTTTTTGCTTGCCTGTCAAATAATACATTGGGACATTTTTACATATGTGGAAACATGTATAATATTGTAAATTGTTTAGGTAAGAATACATACCTCAGAAAATTCAATTACCGTAATTTGGAGACTAGGTCTCACAATATGGAGTGATGCTCACATTGTAGACATTTATGAAAGAATGTTATTGACTGCCAGCTTGAGTCAAATTTCAATTAAAGGTAAGAATTGTTAATTTCAAAAAACAAGGTGGGTTCAAATTGATAATTAGCTGATGACAGTAGATTTTCTACTGTGACAGCAACATTCACAAAATTTGACATGAACATTTAATATAGAATAATCGTGCAAAACCATGTTATTAGACATTCTATTGAAAAATAATATATTCTGTCTTTTCCTTTTACTATTGGTTGTGGGCAGAAATTATAGGGTGATGGACAAGTACTAAATTTAAATGGCCAAAAGATCCATTCTAAATATTTCAAGTGCTTTCCTTCCATCTTCATGTCTTTTTATGTACATTGAGAACATACGCACCAAAGATGAATTTCTTGTGTAGCCAATCATACTTGGCCAATAAAGAATCTGTCATCTATCTTCTATCTATTTTTATGAATAGCACTATTCACAGATTACCAAATATGATTGTTTCTTTATTGGCTGAACATCTGACACAGTAGTAACAGGCTCTTTTCTCAGAAGAAAACATTGGGCTGAATAGTGCTTGAACATTTTTCAATTTCTTCAAGGGTTTATTTATTTAATTAGATTTCTAGACCACCCCCTCTCCCCGAAGGGTTGGACTTGATTTTAAAAAATAATAAAAAAATAAAAAAATATAGAAATCAAAGTTAAGTAATGAACAGACAATCCAAGGTGATAAGTCAAGCATCACAACTACAAGGTACTATAGTCCTTGCCATATAACCATAATGGTACCTGACCATTACAGTCATATGTTGTGATGGTCAATTTTATGGCCTTTTTTGTGGTAGTCATTAAACAAATGCAGTAATCATAAAATAAACAGCATTAAATTAACTCCATGATTGTTAAGCACGTCTATTATTTGCTATGGTGGGGTTTTAATGAAACTGGATTATCTGATTTTGGGTAAAAGTGTCATAAAGCATGGTCATGTGACCATGGAATGCTGCAAGTGAGTATAAATGCAACCATGTCACCAAGCACCCAAAGTGCAGTCACATGACCATTAAAACTTTGGAACTGGCTCATATCTTGTTCCAGGTAGGTCATAAATCAAGAATACATCTTTGCAAGGACATAAATATCCCTGCAATAGGCTGGAAGAGAAAGTATTAATTGATGATCTTCCTTGCATACTTCCCTAGAATCCTTACGCTTTTGAAAATCCATTTAACAGCTTAGTGGCAGGATAGGACCTTTATTTCACTAAGGAAAAGAATATATAAAAAGAGCATCTCACATCTTTTTCGTCTTTCATGATAGAAATCCTAGCAGTAGCCTGAATTGAGAGGAAGGCTTTAATGGCCAATTGGCTCATGTTGCTTCTTGAGGCAATGTGCTCTCAGCGTCTCAACAGCTGCCGCAGGAAGCCGATATATGTGATACAGCATGCCAATGTGTGAATTGTGCACTGCAATGAAATCCGATTTGCTGAAATACAATATTCTAACCACATTCCTAACAGCTTGCCAAAAAGAAGTGCTTTTAAAGAGACAAGAAAGCTCAGACCAATGGCTGTTATTTTATTATCTGGAATAATTACATCTCTAATAGCAAATTTGCTTATGGCTTTCTGTCCAGAAGAAATCCCAAGCAAAGCCATTTGGAAAACCCCATAAAGAGCAGAAGACTTCCTGAACTACAAGATGCCCATGTTGCCTGGATTAAGTTTCAGTCTTAAAAATGTCATCCCGTCATGATATATAATTAAGAAGAGCAGTAGTGTTTGAAAGGTTTCTTAATCCCAGCATACTTTCCTGCTGAACATGCAGCAGCAAGGGGTAAGTGATATTGGAAGTGTCGGAAGGAGAATTTGAATAATTATGTTACTCTCACTGTAACCTATTGCACGGTCTCTCTTAACAATGTGACACTCCTGCCACTCCAATGACAGCCATCCTTGTATTATTATATAAGTAGGAAGCATTGCCTTGTTGCTAAGGGTTCCTTAACCAAAGAAAAAGAAGAGGTTAAAAAACAACCCAATTCTAGGAAGTTTGTAGTTTTAGAATACCTGTTTTTTTTTTTAAAAAAAAAAAGCCCATATGCTTCTGTGATAGACACAGCATCAATGTCAACAAACTGGTTGCATTATATTCTCTTAAGGTTCCAATAAAGCAGATGCATAAAATTGAAAGATTTATGGCACTATAATGGAAGTTTATAGGGTTAAAGACTCCCTACAGTCTTATACAATGTTAATACTTAATATCACTGTGGGAGATTTCAGTTTATAAATACTTGCATTCCTTTTGGTATGCACAATGGTATGCACAGTCAGTGCCTTTAATTCTGCCACAAGACCTGAATTTTCACTGTGATTGGGATAACTATTGTTATCCTGGCTATACCTTTAGATCTTTTTGGCTTTTGATCTTCAGACTGCCTGGATATCTATTATTTACTTCCTTTATTTTTGTGGGAAAAATAGGCTTGTTTCCTTTTCTGGCCTCAAGAATTGGATTTCTCGAGTGACTTCTGGTTCCGGCGGCTGATGGCGACGGGCAGAGACTGCTCGCCCTGCGCATCCCTGGTGGGCTCCCCACCCCTTGGGGGGCACAGGACGCCCCGGAGAGGCGTTCTGCCGGAGGAGCGGCACGGCGGGAGGACCCCTGCATCGGCGGCGGCCGTCGGGGGGCTCCCGCTTCGCTCCAGGCACCGAGGAGCACGAAGGGGAGACCTGCTGAAGCGTCTTCGCTGTGAGGCTGTCCGGAAGAAAAAAAGCTAATTGAAGGATGCAGCGGCAGTGCGGTGAGGTGTAGACTCCCTTCATACCTATTACCAATTCTAAAACTTGTCAGTGGTGTTAATTGGAACTTTTGTTTAACTTGGAGAAGTGCGGCTGGAGGGGAGGGGGATTTCCCCCCCCCCTTGGACAAGCGGCTAGAAACAAAAGTGCTCGTAGCCCCAGGGAAGGAGGAGGGGGAGAGCCAAACCAATGAGGTCACACTCCAACTAAATGGATCTTCAGACTTAACCCTTTCAAGAAAATGTGATCTTTGGGAACTTTGAATCCTGAAAAGTTTATTTGTTGCCCCAGTTCTCGAAGTTGGCAGGGCAAGATGGCACACTTCCGTTGTCTTCATGAAAGCTGAACTTGACTCCACCTTTTAACTTCAGGCTTCCGGTCTTTGTCTCCGTGTTATTTGGATACCAAACATATTCTCCTCAGCGGTGGAGATGCTACTCCTCTGTGTTTGTGGAAGGCATACATGCTAGAAACATGCCATTTCAACTTCAGGGAGTAACCCTTTTAGAAATAACATCCCGTGGAAATATAATTCAGGAATTAAAGAGTCTTGGCCTCAAAGCTAAATCCCCAGCAGAAAATCCAGTCAAATTGTTTCTCTCTCAGCTTCTCTGACACCAAACAGAATGACTTTTGAGCATCAATATTCACTCAGCAATAATTGTAAAATATCAGTAGTAACCTGGCAATGATGTCATTCTATTAAAACAGCTTTTTAAAAATTATAAGCTTTAAAATTTAAAGAAGTTGCACAAGTGGAAGTTTCTAAATGTAGGGTTTTATTTTTTAACCTTACTACTGCATTCAAAGAATCTTACTTTCAGGCAAGCATTCTTAGATGCATGTAGATGCTAGAGTGATTTGAAGCAGGTACATATAATCTGGTTGAGATGTTTCACACTATCAAAAGAGCAGGCTCTGCTTTGTTGAGTCATAGGTCCCTACCTCTTTTTACCACTAAAGTTCTTTCCATCAACAATGAGAACTTTGGTTCTTTTTCAGAGAAAATTGAGCTTCTGAGATTGCACTCCACATGTAAAAAAATACCATTCTCCCAGAAGTCTTGCCCTTAACAATGGGGTCATGTTATTCCACAATGGTAAAAAAAAAATCTAAGGTTTGCCCAGTCATAATAGCTACTAATGAGAATGTTTGGGGTAGTGGTTAAGGCTCAAGGTTAGAAACAGGGGCAATGTATGTCCTAGGCCTACCTGAGGCACAAAGCCAGCTGAGTGACCTTGGACTAATCCCTCTCTCTCAGTTCTACAAAGGAGGCCATGGCAACCACTTCTGGACAAAAAAAGCCTTATCAAGAAAACTGCAGGGACTAATCCAGGCAGTCATCAAGAGTCAAGACTGATTCATAGGCACACACACCGAATAGCTGCTTAACACTTTTGTAAAGCTTAATTTAATTCAATCATCTTCTGAAACCAGAAGTCTCCCCAGTGAACTGTCCCCAGTGGACTAGAGGAGCACAAAATAAGCAATTATGCATTCAAATTGTTTTAATGGTTTATGTTTATGTATTTAGTTTACATTTCTTCCCTCATTTAAATAGTTTATATTCATTCATTTAAGCAAGGACTCTGATTTCATTACATGATGAGCATCAACAGGCTTCTTAACTATTTGGAAAATCAGGATGCTCATTTAAGTGTCTAAAGAGAAATGTGGCTGCCTAAATTTGATTAACTGATTGCATTTGATTGATGATGTACATTGGTTTTGACAGACAGCCTTGCATTTACAGATAAGGTAATTAATGTGAACACATTTATAATGTTCAGATACACCTACTCACACAGAATATTCCATGAATAAATGATCAAACTGGTGGCGCAAACTAGCTGCACCTTTTTTTCTCTCTTCATCACAGTTACAACAAGAATTTCTACCCTTATTATCATTTAGAGTTGTACTATAACATGCATCACATAATTCAGGAATTATTTCAAACCATGATATATGAAGATGTGAACTGTTTTCAGCATGAACAGATGCATCCTCAGGATCCAGTTTTTTGTCAAAAAGAGAAAAGGACCATTGTGCCACTGTTGGAAGTCTACTGTCTACCCTTTTTGTGCACATGCAACATTATTGCAAATTTACAAAAGAGATAGATCTTGCAAGGTAACAATGCAACACCACCTTAATCTTTGGCTTACCTTTGCTCTGCCCACCCTTGAGGAGATTTTGAGGGTGATGGTCTTCATGAATGCTGAAAGAGAACATTCTTTGTATATTCAGCTGATGATGTTTAGAAATGTCCATGTGCTTACATCCAAGGCAACATAGCCTTGGATCCTTGAAGGACATCAAGGCATGGCCCAATCAGTGTAGCATATTGCATGTGGTCTTTCTGTTTGGGAATAAAGATAGAAATGGACAATTCTCAGTCTTTCTTCAGTCTTTTTGTTTGTTTGTTTTTACTAACAGTGTGCTGGAATCTATCCTTTAATTTCCTAAAAATGCCAATCATCTATTTTGATACTTCACTCTCAGGGAGCTTTAGAATTTTTTTAGAATGACTTCTGATGGTGTTCTTAACATTATTATATTGTTTCATAATGGTATAGGTTTTTTTTTTTTGCTGAATAGTTCTAACTAGTATGTTATTTCCTTGGGTGCTCATTTTTCTCATGTTTTAATTGGAGTATGAAATACTTTTGAGGCTAAAATGCAATGAATTAAAAATTTCCACACACACAAGTACACACACATAGACACACACATACAGTGCATACAGTCACATCCCTTAATTGGAACACTACTAAAAAAACCTTAATATTAACCATGGGTAAAAATAAAACAGACATTTTCAACATAGGACAAATTTCCAGACTCTTAGAAGTGACACTCAGAAAGAGTTTGCAGCTTCTCTGTGTTTCTTGATTAGAGGTTTGGCAGATCTTCAGAAATCTTAATGCTACATTTTCATGCATAGATAACACTTAACTAGTTACAGATGATGATAAATATAAAATTTAAAGAAAAGATTTTCATATTGGTCCAGCTGTGTGTTCAAAGGGAATCTGATTAAATCTCTTAGATGCCTTTAAATCTGCCCTGGCTAAATAAATTATAACATAGCTCTCAAAAGAATTCTGAGAAGAGAAAAGCTAGTATAAAAAGCAGAATCAATAAAAGATACTGTTGCCATTAAAATGGTTGTGAACGTAACTAAATCTTTTAATTTCTAGTAGATAAACTATTGGTATCAGAAGATAATTGCCACATCCAACCAAACTTAATCTACCTTCCCAATATTCGTCCCACAAGACATTTCCCAGTCTGGTTCATTTTTTGAAAAAATCATGGATATATTTCTGCACTTTTCTTGATAACATTGTGGAAGAACTTTATTTTTCTTTTTTGAAGATCCCCAAACCCATGTTTTTTTTTCTAGCTTTCTTTGTTTGCTTTTTTGTTTGTTTTTGGTGCATCCAAGTGCTAACCAGATCTGACTCTGCTTAGCTTCTAGGTTGAGAAAGAATATTCTGACACTACCTCCTGATTGGACACTGCTAAATTGAACACGATAATGAATGTTAGTAAGTAAGCTAGGTAGGTGTTTATTCAAAAGTAGAGTAGGGAAGATTTATTGATCACAGGGTGGAAAAAGTAATTATCTTAGACAAGTTCCTGAGGGGAAAAAAAATCACCAACTGATTTTCCTTTCTAAGACCACTAAGACCATGGTAGGATAAATTATTCCAAGCCAAGGTGGCCCAGTGGTTAGCGTGCAGTACTGAAGGATACTTCAGCTGACTGCTAGCTGCAGTTCAGCAGTTCAAATCTCACTGGCTCAAGGTTGACTCAGCCTTCCATCCTTCTGCAGTGGGTAAAATGACGACCTAGATTTTTGGGGGCAATATGCTGACTCTGTAAACCGCTTAAAGAGGGCTATAAAGCACTATGAAGTGGTATATAAGTCTAAGGGCTATTGCTATTTTTTCTTTAGAGAGAAGTGTTAACTCATCTCATGAGTTACCTGTGGTCTTGTCTACTATTATTTTTTTTTAAAGCCATCTATGCTTTTTAATGGCATGTATTTGGAGAACACCATTTCAATATAGCAATTAGAATCTGTTCTAGAAGAGACAGATGCAAGTTTAATAAAAAATATTATATTAATCCCATCTTGATTATTTCTATAAATACCTGCAGAGAGATAATGCTCCTGTCTGACACAAAGTTATCCATCTGGCTTTCATCCCTAAGTCTAGAATTCACAGTTTCTTTATTTCTAGCGTGGTACCTCAGCCACATCAAAGTTTTTAATTACTGAAATAATGAAATGCTTTACTTCCCTTAGCTCAGTTTTTAGGTGTTCTAAGGACAAAATGTGCATGTTTAAACTCCAATATTGCCTTTTTTAGTAATAGGTGCAGTACTAATTGTTTGATCTCTGGCTTCACTGCTGACCTGGAACATTGGCATTTTGGCAAACAGATAACAGTTGGATTTAACCATAAACCATTTACATATATGTCATTAGTTTTATGATGTATCTACCTTGCTGTAAATAAGTAAGATTGATATAGCATTTTAACATCTTGATTTATAAAGGAAAGACTCAGCATACACACAGACACAGACACACCCACACACAGAGACACAGAGTGCAGACAATTTCTCATTCAGCATCTCCACGCAGTACTTTCAAATGCTCACTTTATGTGGTATGATTTACATAACAACATCACTACAAAATTTTCAGTGCCTATGCCTATAACTTAATCTGTTCTGCATGCCAGTAGATGTTACCTTGGAAACAATCCAATCAATAACATTTTGTCTTTCTTGGTGCTCCCCCATCGCAAAATTTGATATTTAACTACTTATGGAGCCATGTCTTCCAAATGCATGTTTCTTTTGAAACGATTTTATTTCCCTAGGAGATCCAGCTTTTTAATTTGCTTCATTTTTCACCTTTTTCTGCTTTTATATCCTCTACCTTATGGTATGTTAGTCCAGCTTTTAGCAAATAAGCAAAATATTGAGATAATAGTAATAAATAACATCATGGAAGTAAACAGGAAGAATACATTATGAGATCTATGATGATTTTACTTATCATAAAACTCTTCTATTTTGGAGTAAGCAAACATTAAGCAGATTGCACAAAAGGAATAAGTCAGGTCAAAAAATCAAAGACAAACTATAAGAAAAAAAAAACAGAAACACTGCCAAAGCTATTTTTTTGACAATGTATATTCAATATTGGCATTCAAAACCTCCTACATTTTCATATACCTAATCAATGAAAACATATTTGCTTGAATGACCACATTTAAATAAACCAAAAAAAAAACCTTTAATGTTCTCTTAAACTTTTAGCCATCACTATTTTTGAAGTTTGATTTCCCTCAACAGTGAAATATTTTTTTTAAAAAAATATTATGCTTGCCGGTGTAGGATTGCATTCTTTAAATTCTTTAACACAATCTTTAAATATAAATAAAAGTGTTTGGAAGTTTGCTTTGGTACATGGAATGTACAGGTAAAATAGTTCTAAAAGGGTAACTGACCCTGATATATGTTTCAAAGAATGGAATATCTCCAAATAGTTTTATGAAATTGTAATTGAAGAATGAGGCACTGGTACTTTAGTTAGGTACTGATTAACACCATCAATTTACTCCCATTGAAATCTATCAAGGATTCCTTTTATAACCCCTTTTCTTATTATGATTATTTTAAACTAAGACATCTACAAGAAATGTAGAAGAATGTTACAAGCATTTGCAGATAATTCTGCTATGATTCTAAATGTTAGCAGGTAGATTTTCTCCTCAATTCATTCTCTCGCTCTTTTTTTCTTTTTCCTTGTTATAAATCAGATACATGGCATCACTCCCCCCCCCCATTTTGATGGTATTAACCATGGTTCAAATGTAGCTGATATTTAGAGTTTTTTTTAAAAAAATGACCCAATCAAATATAAGCGTACAATCCAAGAAGATGTAAATACACTTATAACAACTATTCAGTTAAGAGAAATATTCACAATTCCATAGTTTGATTCAAAATTCAGAAGTATTTTCAAAACAGGGGTCAGCAGTCTTTCAGATTTCAAGGACTGCTAAATTCATAATTTGAAGCCCGGCAGACCACTAATATGATCTGCCTAATGACCAGCTGGGTGGGCGTGGCTAGGTGGTCATGTGATTGGGTGGGCATAGCCAACTCAATGTCAGTCACATCAAGGGCACCTCGCCAGCATCTACTCTCCCCTCCCCACACAAAAAGACCCCAAAAGGGGAGACTCTCTGCAGCAACACAAATGTTCATTGCACATATCCCAGTGGCCGTAGTTTGAGGACCCCTGATTTAGTGTAATATAAAACATGCAAATAATTTTTTTGCGGACTACCAAAATTTTCTCGTGGACCACCAGTGGTCCATGGGCCACCAGTTGGTGACTGCTGCTTTAAAACATAATTGCTATGCTGCATGGCTATAGGCAATAAGAACATTTCACTGACATCAAAAGACACAAAGTGACATAAAACTAAAGAGATCCAAATAAAAACTTAATAAAGTGTAGAATTCCCTGCATGTTTGCAATCAGGTTGATGCATAAATCAGAAAAGAATATCAGAACAAAACAAGAAGTGTACAGAGAAAGCCAGGAGATCTACAGGCTCCCTTTTCCTATGTATCCTGTGATTTACAAACTCTGGCCTGCTTTTCTACTTTGGTGTAGCTTTTTTGTGGTTATCTGCCTCTTCTCCTTTTGCTCAGCATGGAAAATATCATCCAGGATCCCATACCTTCCTTGTTTATTCATTTGTCAGTGTTATAAACTGATCTAGTCAGTTGACTTGAGAATTTAAGAACACTTCAGTAAGACCCCAAATTACAAAGAAATACAGGTCGTCAAGCATTCATTTAGTGGTTACAACAGCACTGAAAAAAAGTGACATGACCATTTTCCACACCTCCGACTGTTATAACATCCCCATAGTCATATGAAGAGGTGGGCTTCAAAAATTTTAGCAAGGGGTTCTCTGCCTGGTTGCTGGGTGACTGTGACATGGTGGCCATTGCCTAGTCACCCTCCTGCACCATGAGGGGGGGGGGAGCATTTTTGCTTTTTCTGGGTTCTGGAGGCTTTCCTCGAGCCTCCAGGAGGGCAAAAATGGCCTCCCCAAGCTCCAGAGGCACTCTGAAGGACTGAAACAGGCCCATTTCTGGCCTTCCCAAACTTCCGGTAGGCCCGTTTTTTGGCCTCACATCCTGCTCTTACCTCATCCAAAATGGGCCAAGTGTGGACTCTTGGGAGGGGTAGGGTGGGTGAAGCCATCCAGGAATGGGATTTGGGGGTTCTCCAAACTGCACAGAATCTTAGCTAGAGGTTCTCCCAAACCCCTGCAAACCCCCAGCAGCCCACTCTTGTGATATGATGAAAATTTGGATCACCTTCTGCATCCCCCTGACAAGCAAAGTCAATGGGGAAATGAGATTCACTTAACAACTGTGTTACTAACTTAACAACAATTACTTAACAACTGCAGCAAAAAAAAGTTGTAAAATGAGGCAAAACTCACTTAACAACTCTCTTGTTTAGTAATAGAAATTTTAGGTTCGATTGTGATCATAAGTTAAGGACTATCTACATGACAAGAAGACTTTAAGAATCTTCAGAAGAGACCAGGATAATACAAATAGAAAACATTTCATAAATCTTCTCAGGATTTCCCTAGAAAGAAGGGTAATGTCGATAATCATGACTAATTTGCATTCTTAGAGATATTTTTGGCTAAGGGTCTCAACATGTTTTTAAGCAGCAAATTAATTAAGCTTTAGAATACTCCTACAGGGAGCTGTGGAATATAGAGAAATTACTTTATTCGCCAGTGAAAACTTGTAATCTCTGGGGTGGAATAGTGCAGCTGCTTAATAAGGCACAATAGTGATTGCTTAGGACAAAAATAATATTGAGCCACTGAAAGTATAACAAGAATTCAAGGACACAAAAAGAAATCACTGTTTCAGTTGAAAGTAGCTTAAACAGTGTTTTCCCAAATGCAAATACGGGATTTTTAATAATCACAAGGGAGGCAGGAAATATGAAGATCCCATCAATATTTAAGTGTATTTCCTCCAAAAGGTTTGAGTGTACTGTAGTAGAGGAGAATTTAAATGCCTTGGCTTCAGGAGTTAAAATGCTAATAAATGATCCATTTTATTCACTCACATGAAAAGCTAACAGTAAAATATTGCTCTCTATATAAGCCACAAATCAAACTTTAAAAAAATTTAAAAGGAAGATATATTAAGATGTAGTATATAAATCAATCAGTAATATTTTGACCACTTTGTTCTTTTTAGTCATGTCAATTATTTGAATATGTTCCAAGTCTCTAAATATCAAACCCAATATAAAATATCAATTAAGACCTGTAATACTGTAGATCAAAGCAAAATTAAAATGGCTTCATGCCTTTCTCACTCTGCCCATGAGAAATTAGCTTATTTAGAAAAATCTAATGTATTTGTGAAAATTACTTTATGGAAAATTACACATTGCCCAGTTGTTCCAATGACAGAATGAGCAAACCATTTCTTGAGAGCAAAATGGATCCGGCTACTCTCTATCATTCCCTCACTTACCGTTAAAGTGAAAATGACTTCGGGGTACACTGTTCTGTTCTACTTCCAAAATACATGCTTCCATTCCTCAATCCACTTGGAATAGAGCTGTGATGGCAAACCTATGGCAGGTGTGCCAGAGGTGGCATGCAGAGCTTTCTCTGCTGGCACATGCAGCCTCACCCCAGGTCAGATCTCTGTGGTGTTTCTTTCGTGAACTTCTGTTTCCTGTAAACGATGAAACAGAAGCTCACGAAAGAAAAAGGTCTACCTCTTGCCATGCTGCCAGTGTTGGGATGCCCCATCTCCCGCCGGTCTTCGGTCTCCACGCATGTGCGCATTCACACTTTTCAATATGGACATGCACAGTTTGGGCACTCGGTGTCTAAAGGTTTTGCCATCACTGGTATCTCATTATAGCTATAATGCTATAACTGTTTCCATGTGAATATCAGATATATACTATATAAGGTTTACTATGTAAGATTTATTGATGAAACCGACAGACTTTTTAATTATATATTTTTCTTTCCAACTTTCCAACTTTTCCTTATGCTCACTTTCTTAAAGAATCCAATTATGTTCTTTTTTCCAGTCACTTATCATAAAAGGGGTTCACTGTTGCCAAATAGCAAAAAATAGCTATTTTCAGTGTTTACCAACCCCAACAACATTAAGATGTGTGGACCTCAACTCCCAGAATTCCCCTGCCAGCATTCGCCTATTGGAGTTCACACACCTTAATGTTGCTGAGATTGAGAAATTTTGTTCAATCTCAATCAGATTGTTTACAAGGCAATAATCAAATAATCAATTATTTACAAGGCAAGACTTATACTACTGTAGTATCTATGGTTATAGTGTAAAAGATATTGCTTAAAAAAATGAGTAAGGAAAACAAATGTTTAAGCTGCTTATTGTACTGTAATAATAAGTGGGAAAAAGTAATCTTGGGAGTCAACCACAGCCAGGGCAATGATCAGATAAGAGATAACTGAGCCCCCAGAAGGAATGTGGTCTTGGCAAATATCTCCGAAGGGACTCTCCCTTGTTCCTTGGATTGTAGAAAGGGCAGAAGTGTGCTTTCACGACTTGCAAGACTAATGTCAGACTTGTGAGGTTGTCCAGCCATGAAAAATGCATAGATGAACTATTTTGGCATTATTGTAAAGTTGCATTAACAGAATCTTGCAAGCCTGAAAGAACATTTCTCCCACAACATTTTTATAGCTCAAGGAGCTAGGGTCCCTTCTGAGTTGTTTGCCATGTCCATATTCTTGCTATGGGCTAAGCTGCCTCTTATCTGACTTTTACCCTGGTTGTGGCTTTTCCCTCAGTCACTCCAACATACCACTACAGGTACCCATATTTTATGTGCATTTTGATGTTTTCACTCCGTGTATATAAATTCAATTTCTGTACACACACATTCACACACATGCAGTTTATAGTCCTAGAAGACCGACCTACGGAGAGGAAATTGCTTTGCTGGAATGGAAAGACACAAGGGCACAACAGGAGGAACAACACACAATAGAATGTGGTTGGCTTTGATCCTAACTAAATACTTTAGAAGCCAGTATGAGCATAGGACAAGGATATCTTAAGCAGTAAATGCAGATGTGCCCTGTAATTGATATAAACACTCTGTGCATTGTTAAAGAGATGGGATTGGCCCAGAAGTGGGTTGCTCCCGGTTCTGCCCCAATCGGGAAAACCGGTAGTAGTGGCGACAGGAGGCTCCACCCACCTTCCTGAACGCTTCTGTGCATGAACAGAAGCGTCGTGCGCACATGCATAAGTATGTGTACGAGTACGAGCGAACAGGTAGTAAACAATTAGAAACCCACCACTGCATTGACCATGTCAATATCAAAACAAGAAAGTAAGTTTTACTATGCAAATTTGTTTCAGTAAAGCCCTTTCTGTATTTGATCTGGACAGAGATCTAGGAGAGGTTATTTCCTGAATAACCTCTCACTAGAACAGGAGAGAGAGGCATTTGTTTACTCCTCTTTCTTCCAGCAGTCCCTTGCATGTCTTTTTATTCTAACAATTTTCTCAGGGACATGCAAGGAAATTCAAGGAGAAGGAGAAATAATTGTAATATACTGTTACTCTTTCTTTCTCCAAAGTGACCACCCATTGAGTGGAGCTCCTCCTAGAGGAACTGTGGGACTTTCATTTTATTTCCCTGTTATTATCTGCTTAATTCTCAGCATGTCTTTATTCACAAACAAAGTTAATATATTCTGAGACTTTACAATTGGAGTAGTGCTTATGTGCTTCTACAAATTGTTTTTTTCTTCCTAATAGAGCCCTTAAAACCTTGTTCTGTTGTATCAGTGGGATGCTGAAGAAGAGACCCCAGCTGCTATTATTTGGTACAAACCTAACCTTACATTGTTTATGGGGGAAAAATGTGCCTTAAAAATATTCCATAATTTGTCTCTTAGCAGCAAAAGTGACAGTTGAAAAGGACACTTCTGAGGAAATTGCTCCTGAATTGTAAACATTTCATTAATGTGGCCATGGTCTTTAATTTAAATAATTTAAGTCTCTGCAGCCTTGAGCCTAAAATGAACAATGAAGGATGCATCTAATTCAGTGAACAATAATTATTTCAGGATGTTCTTCACAAGAGGAAAAAAACGGCTAGTATTATATTCTACAATAATATAAATTACACAATGTCTAAAATTTTGGCAGATCAAAACATGGATGCTCTCCCTTCCTCTCCTCCAACTGGAGCAGAATTCCTATCATTAAATTATATAGAGAGACTTTTTTCTCACATAGGTCAAGTAGAAAGTCTGTGCACCCAAGGCTATAGCTGGTCTATGCACATCAGTAGTGGCTTTCAGCTCCCGTTGCAACCGGTACGCTGCAACGAGAGCAGGGCATGCGCAAATGGCCCGTTTCATTCAAATACAAGTAAGGAACAAGGGCGGGTAGAGGGCCCTCCAAAGCACCATTCCGGTACGGTGGCTGCTGCTTCCAGCAGGCACCAGTACGCGCATACTGGGGCGTACCGCCTGCAACCCACCACTGATGCACATCTACCTCACTTGGCACATCTGCTTGGCTTCTAAATCTTTGCACCTTCTTGAAGACCTCCAAAGGTTCAAAGTAAGCATGTTCAATTCAGTCTATTTTCCATGAGCTGAAAGCCTGTCCTACCAGTATTCCCCATCACAAGAATCCTATAACAGCATTTATTAGAATATGAGATATGAGTTATTAGCATAAATTTACGTTCAGTGTACAAAGCTCTGAAAACAGAGCCTGGAATGAGTTGCTGAGAATGGGGTTTAGATGCATAATACTATTATGCAGGTAAACTCAATATGGAGCTACTTTCTATGCCCAGAATCATCAAAGCCCACCTGCAGAATAAGAATAAGCTGTTTCAACAAGGCAAATAGCTATTACTAATAATTAAATTTCTTTTTAATTCCGAAGTTAAAAAGAAAAAAGAATCTGGATTATTTTATTGAACTAAATGTTTCATCAAGTCCTTAGACAAACAATATGAATCTATAGAATGCAATCCCCACTGTATTCAAATAGAGCTTTAATTATGATTGCGTAATAAAACTAATTACAAATTGTCTAAAGTAACCAAATTTCCAAACAGGGGCATCTGAATATGAAGAGAGTTACAGAAAGCATTACAAAAAGGATAAAGCTACACTTATATTAAGCATGTAGCCGAGAGCTATGGAGCTTCAATATGGATCGGCACACATAGGGCAAAAAGATTTAAACTTTTCCCACCTCATCTACAGGTAGTCCTCGACTTACAGCAGTTCATTTAGTGACTGTTCAAAATTACAACGGCACTGAAAAAAGTGACTTATGACTGTTTTTCACATTTATGACGGTTGTGGCATCCCATGGTCATGTGATCAAAATTCAGATGCTTGACAATTGGCATGTATTGATGATGCTCGCAATGTCTCTTGGTCATGCAATCACCTTTTGTGACTTTCTGATCAGCAATGTCAATGGTGAAGCCATTGTAACAACCATGTTACTAACTTAACAATTGCAATGATTAACAACTGTGCCAAGTACGGTCATTGAATGGGGCAAAACTCACTTAACAAATGTCTCACTTAGAAAAATAAATTTTGGGTTTCAAAAGTCGAGGATTATCTATATTATTTTCCAATATTCTTCCCACACAAATCCTCCTCCCCATTATTATGGACAGAACAAGGAGAATATACGGTAAGCCTCAACGTGTGCCAAACTCTAATCTTGAGATCACTTGGCCTTAAGTAATTATTGCATTCAATATTTTAAACAGTAAGAAATTATTTAAAAGCATCCATCTCAGCCAATAGTCCATCTATTTTTAAATGATTGTTGTGGTCAGCATAACTAAGATAACACACTGTAGTATTTTGTAAAAGGTAAATTAAAGCTCCCATTCTCAAAACTTTTAGCAAGTCTTCACGGCTCTGGGTTTCTGGCACAAGCTATGAAGATTTCATTTTAGAATAGTGTTACCTTGGACACCCAATCGATGCACAAGGCAGCCTTGAAGTTTCAGAGCCAAAATTTTCTTAGTGATTTCTGGAAATGGTTGAAGAGAACAAAAAGTTTAGGGTTATGGAATGTTTGTGTGTAATGATTACAAACAAAGAGAGAAATTGGACATTTTAAATGGAGAGGGGTGTGATAGATGTTGGGAATGAACAGATATTGTTTATTCAGCTATTATGCTGAATAATCATCAGACATAGAAGTTTTTTTTTTTAACATAACAGAGGGAAAATACCCTAATGAACTCAGTGCCCAAGAATATCATTAAAAGCATTAGTGCAGTTGCATCCAACATTATATTTAACATTTTGTATTTGATTTTCCACAGCTAAGAAAACTTCTTCTCATCTCTTCACACAATACATTTTCATGCTATGGGGAATGCAGAGAATAATCACTGTAGTATTTCCTATTAGTTTGTATCAGAGAGATGTTTCCTCAGGTAGCAACATCCCAAAGCATTTAGGTCTTTGAGTACATTATCACCATATTGAAGAGGGAGTTGAAGCAGATTAGAAATCAGTGTGCTTATCTAGGAATCTGAACATATGAAGGTGAAAAAAAAATACTTTATAAAAAAGTACATTAATATGAACACAGTTGCCTAAGTGGCTACTCAGAAGTGAACATTATTGTATTATTATTATGCATACTTTATTCATTAAACATGAAACTCAGCCAACTGAACATTCAAAAATGCATTACAAATACCAGTGACTGGTGTCAATGGTTGATTCAGTTTGCTGCCAGCGTCCTAGGTATCAACCAAGTACCTTCTTAAAATATAAGTTGTTCCAAGTAGTGCAGTTTTTTGCAGTTCCACTGGTATTATTGCAGGAAGTTGCAATTTGTTGATGTATCTTGTAAAATTCTTGGACATGGTGCCAAGGGCCCCAATGACACTGGGTATCACTGTTACATGCTTCATCCATTGCCGTGTAGTTTTGATGGCCAGGTCGCGATATTTCACTATTTTTTCTAGTTCTTTTTCTTCGACTCTGGCATCTCCAGGAACAGCGATATCAATAAACTGTACACTTTGGCCCTCTACAACCATGATATCTGGCATGTTGTGCTCCAAATGACGATCCGTTTGTATTCAAAAGTCCCACAAGATCTTCACCTTCTCATTTTTGATAACTTTTTCCACTTTATGTTCCCATGACTTTCTGGATACAGGTAAATCATATTTTTACATAGTGACCAGTGGATTAATTTAGCAACTCAGTTATTATTATTATTATTATTATTATTATTATTATTATTATTATTAGTAGTAGTAGTAGTAGTAGTAGTAGTAGTAGTAGTAGTATTCAATTTTCTTTGTTATATATACAATTTCCATATTCACAATACCAGTGCACTGTCTGGGTACAATCTCTCTTAAAAATCAATAATAAATCTAATACACACAATACTTATGATTGGTGTTCTCAAAATCTATTCACCATGGTCTTCGCTTATCATTGTTTAAACATTTTCTATTGTTTAAACAGTGAACATTATTGTTTCAAAGGGCCTTATTGTAATGGCATATTGAGAAATGAGGTAGTGGGATGCTGGAAACAGTCAGATAAGAGACAGTGTAGCCCGCAGCTGCATAATGGGTAGAGAAAGAGCCTCAGAAGGAATCCTCCCCTCTCCCCCATGATTTTCAAGCTGTAAAGGAGATGGCTGGAGATTCCTACTTTCAGATTTGCAAGATTCGGTTAGCCATAGCTGTACAATCAAGTAGAATTAACTCATCTGGTCATATTTCCTGTCTGGTCTAGCTGGGAAGACTGACACTTGTATCCATGTTTCAGACTGAAGGCAATTCCTCATAGAAGGCTACTGCTTATCTCCTAGGCTGCTCTTGGCTGCTTCCAAAGTCAACTTGAACATTCATCTGGACTGCAGTGATTTTGAAATAAGGCTAGGTTGTTTCTCATTTGAAAATATGGCCAGCACAGTCCCTGACTGATCATTCCTCTGCATCTTGGAAAGGCAAATCTTGTCAGCTTCATTATTTTCCTTTTCTAGAGGTTTGCATATGTCTTGCCCAATCCCTTCTCCCATTGTTTATTTTGATACTAACTCATATCCTTTCTTTCTTCCTTATTATACAATCATCACTCTGATCTACAATGATCAAAATAAATGGAAAAGTTGTTCCTTTATTTCAACATTCCATTGTAAATCTGTAGAAAGTTTATAGCAATAACAAATTGATGGTTCGGTTTTGGAGGTAAGCAGAGTAGCATTCACTGAAATTTGTAGCTTCATTACAACATATTTACATTGTAATCTAAAAATTTAGGAAAGGGAAGTTTGCAGTACTATGCACAGGAGGTGGGAGAGCTAGGGAATCATGCTTCACTGAGCCTGAGCACAAACTGATAAATGCCACTGTAAAATGCAAAGAATGAATGGAGATATGAGTTTCTAGAGGGGTTGGGAAAACACAATGATTTAATGAACCTTCATTGGATCAATGAACATACACAGAGAGAGGGGGGGAGAGGGAGAGGGAGAGAGAGACGGAGGGAGAGAGACAGAAAACTAGATAGAGACAGAGAGACAGACAAAGACAGACACAGTCAGAGAGAAGGAGAGAGAGAGGGGGGAGAAAGAAGAGAAACAGAGAGAGACAGACAGAGAGAGGCTGCAGGCTGTCCATTTGGAAAGGTCTACGTTGTCTTGCAAACATGGGCTCAGAGTGCATTGGTGAGGGGTTGGGAATGGTTAGAAGATAATACCAACCATTCCTGCACTCAAAAAATGATGGGAGATCCATATGTACAAGCAAAAGACATAGATCTTCCCTGAAATGTAGTTTTCACAACCAATATTAAAGTGAAGAAATAACCCTTTGTTCTCAACATTCTGGAAGAAGACTTTAAAAGCAATGCTATTGGTATTTATTCTTATCGAAAGATAAAAGTTTTATTCTTTCATCCAATGGCATTCAGTTTTAGCACAAATACTTTTAAATATCTCATTTTTCCTGAAATTGGTAAGTGTTTTGATTCAAAAGTTTCTTTGTCTTGCCCAGACATGCCACATTAAATTGCATCTTTAAAAAAAAAATACAATAGCTTTTTCTACCTATGTGTCTCATACACTTATGGCAATATTTGAGTAATTGGCTTGAGTATTATTTTAATAATGTGATTTAAAGTTTGAATTTCATAGGAGGAAAGTAGGAGAGATTCACAGAACAGTGACTTTATTTCCATGCATTTTGCATCACATTTCCATAATTTCTTTATTTTCAGTTTTCATATATAGGTATGCTGCTGGAATAATGAAGTATAGAAAAGGACCACACTGTGCCGTGTTTTACAATAAGGGTATTGAGGGTGTAAGGATCTCCCTCCTTTGTAGCCATTATGCAAATTGAAAATACAGACTGATTCTGAAGCTCCTTTAGATACATGCAGAAAAATTAATGCATGTGCTAGTAACCAGTATCTAAGGGTGTGTGTGTGTGTGTGTTTACAGTATTTCTGTACTTGCAATGGAGTTGTAATGCTCAGAATGCAGAGCACTAAATATATAAATATGCAAAGAACTAAAATAAAAGTCATTCCTATTGTATTAGAAGCTGTTATACTGAGTCAAGCCATTGATTCGTCTCTTGCTGTATATGTTTCACTTCCAGCCATGCATGTACTCTGCCACTGGGATGTACCCAGGTATATACCAGTGGTGGATTTCCAATTTTTTTAGTACTGGTTCACTTGCGCGCATGCACGCTGCTTCTGCACATGCGCAGAAGTATGTGGGCAGGTGGGCAGAGCCTCTACCAGTTTGCCCAATCCAAGCTGAACCAGGTGCAACCCACCTCTGGTATATACAGTATTGATTGTAGTTGGTTTCACACTATGTATGCATGTTTCAGATTTCACTTGCACACTAGGATTTCCTGTCTTCCATCTTCATCATACTTTTAACTTCTCTGCAGGCTGCTCCATAGGCTTCCCCACCACTTCAAAGCAGCTGTTGGGTGAGTATAGGAGATAGGATTAAATTATTCTGCATATGGTGTCCATATCTGGATTTGATATTGTGTCCTACTTGAGCTATTGGAGAACTACTAGAACCTCCTCCTCCTCCTCTAGTTAATAAGTTTTTATTGTTTTATTTTTGTCCCTTCAAGACATTTTTATTTTATTTTAGGGGTGTTTCCTTTCTTCTTAAGATTAAGAAATGTGACTGATCCAAAGTTATATTGTGTTTAAGACTAGAATTCATGGTTTCCTGCTTTCTAGTCTGGTGCCTTAACCACTACATCAAATTGTCAATAATTATGCTAGAAAATTTAAACCTCATTCTGAAAATTAAAATCAGTACACATGGTTGTAGAAGAAACGTGATCAAACATCTCTTAAGATACAAATCTTAGAAAGTGGAGATGGATAATTTTATCTAGCTAATGGAGGCAAAATGAACTTAGTTAACAAAATCAAATTGGAAAGATCCTTTTCCTTTTAAGATTATATAAATGGAAATATACATGCACATGAGAAATTTCCATGCGGCATTGAAATACAGGTTTGTTTGTTTTTTACTTAGTCATATGTACGATTTTAAAATGAAAACCCATGGAACAATATAACTTTCATAAGCTTCTTGACACTTCATAAACTACTGTCAATGTTTGGACAAAGGCAAGCATAATGTTTTAAAAAGAGATTCACAGAACCATATGTGAAATTTGAAAAAAAAATCCACATGAAGCTCTCAAATTTGGCATAAAATTGGGAGATATGCCCCTAAGCACTATGTATATTTGACTGTTTATGTGTAAATTGATCAATATAATCCCCGAAATAATAGTTTGGTTGCAATGATTGAGTTCTTGAATTGTCAATAATTGTCACTGTCAACTATCGACTGGGAAACTGACAGAAAACTGGTGCTACCTTTTGATAAAGATGTTATTTGAGAACCAGAGGCAGACATTTAGACAGCATCATTGTATTGGTACAATCAGAGGAATGAAGAAGCCTGGAGGGATCAATCAAATAAGAAGAGCTGCAAAAGAAAAGTAAAAATTGATACAAAACAGAAACATTTTATACCCTAGATTTTAAATAATGGTTGTAGATGAAAGAAGAAAAATAATCATCATCATCACCACCAACATACTATAACCATCAGCACAAATTATTAAGCTTTATGCAAGAGCAACACATAAGAAAAATAAAAAGGGAATGAAACAATAAATATATATTTCTGAGGGTAGTGGTTGAATATAGAACTTTAGCAAAAGCAAGAGAATCTAGCAAGGGTGCTGTGGGGATAAATGGGTTCATATGGAAAATGGAATATTGTTAGGCTTATTGAAAGATCAGGTATGTACAATGGAGGCCCAGAGCTTCTGGCAGTCTCCATGCTTGGGTGCATCCTTCAAGATTGCCACCCTATTTTAGTGTGATAATAGGGGATGAATCTTATTTAATAAACAAATTTCAACTGGTTTCACATAAACAGTTTCATCAAATTAAATCCTTATACCCCCACCCCTGGTCACTATTACTTCTTTGATCTACTCCTGCCTAGTGTGAAGCATGTTGCTTCCAAAATACCACACAAAATCAAGGATAATCCTTGCCACCAAAAGTTTGTACATTTAAATTAGTGATGGGAATTGAATCAGGGCTGTATTGCATATTTGGCCGATGTAATTGGGCATACTAGGGGTTGTAACACACACACACACACACACACACACACACACAGACATACACACACACACACACACATATATGTGTGTGTGTGTTGTGTATATATATATATATATATATATATATATATATATATATATATATATATATATATATATATATATATATATATATATATAATTGGACTATAGATAGATAAATAGATAGATAGATAGATAGATAGATAGATAGATAGATGGATGGATGGATGGATGGATGGATGGATGGATGGATGGATGGATAGATAGATAGATAGATAGATAGATAGAAGAGAGAGAGAGGAGAGAGAGAGAGAGAGAGAGAGAGAGAGAGAGAGAGAGAGAGAGAGAGAGAGAGAGAGAGTCCAATTTTACTTAATTACCGCACTTTGGATATAGTTTCAGATCCTTATCATTTTCCAACTTGAGCAGGATTCATAGAAATTTTAGTCCAAATGTCTACAGTATACTAGGCTATAGAATGGTGGTATGAACATTTCTCACACACACACACACACACACACACACACACACACACACCTAAAGCAAATATTGGAAAAACACAGACATTGAAGAGAACAGAAAATAAAAGATATGTCAGTCAACAGCAATTGAGATAATAGTAAGACTAAACACTAGGGACAATAAGAATGATAACATGAGAAAATTCATTAAATTATTAATTAATCCACAGAATAGAAGAACTAAGTGATAAATATATTAATGATTTCAATATAACAAGATTCAGGAAGAGGTTAAAATAACTGGACTAAGGGAGGAAAAGGAATAAATTTTAAAAAAATCTAAAGTGAAGAGTAAAAGAGAAACACTTATTGATACTGCTATTTATGATGTCCTGTTGATCCAGCACAGTAGCAATAAATGGGGCTGGCAATAAAATAAACAGAAGTTAAAGCATTAAAAATCAAGTTTAAAATTTCAGTAACAAATAAGGAATCCTCCTTTTTTTTTCAACTTTGAACACTTGAAAGCAGTTTAGGATATCAAAATCTGAAAATCTTGGAAAGGATATTGTTTGAGAAAGGCTTGACTTCCTGTGAAACTGAACTACAATTGGGGGCAGATGAGAATTTTTTCAGATCACATTTGTATATAAACAAATGGTTCTAGAAGCCTATCAATATAGAGAAGTAATACCAATGTACACCACTCATTTGTATCAAACCCAAAAACAAACAGAAAATTAACACTTATAAATCATGCACATACATTACTGGTTGAAAAAGAATGATGAAAATGTTGTGCACTACATAAAGTGCACAGAAAAATGCACCATAATAAGGACAAAAGGAAATT
Source organism: Natrix helvetica (assembly GCF_964273705.1). Lineage (NCBI taxonomy): Eukaryota > Metazoa > Chordata > Lepidosauria > Squamata > Natricidae > Natrix > Natrix helvetica. Next base: position 86,009,157 of record NC_138548.1, read on the forward strand.
GTGTTTATTTGTGTGGACCTTATATTATCAGAACCTGCATGACAAAAACTGAATAAAATTGAAAATGTGGTTCAGTGGTGGGATTCACTTACCTTCCCTGCCGATTCACAAATGTGAGCATGTGCACATGCACCTTTTGCGCATGCGGAGTGCTCACACATGATATTGGGGTGGGTGGGCGGAGCCTCCCACAGCCGCCCCTACCGGTTTGCCCAAACTGGAGAGAACCATCTGAATACCACCTCTGGTGTGGTTGCTAAAGAAAGCTGATATATAAATATTGCATTATATTTCAGAAGCTATAAAGTTGCACAGCTGTGGGCAGTAGTTTGCTTGCAACTTCCTTTTATATCTTCACAATAAATGAATGAAACTCTTGTAAGTGCATTTATGCCCTATCTACCCACCTAGGTCATCTATCCAATTTAACTTTTCACTTAGTTTATGCAAAAATTCACATTAAGCTTTGAAATTATTGATGTGTTATAGAAGCTAACAAGACTTATGGTACATTCATTAGCTATGATGTGATTCTTGGCAATAGCGGTGCTTTTCGTTTATGATCTTATTTTAATTCATGGAGGAGAATCCTGATTTATGGGGCTTAGAAAAGCTAGCAATGTGCTGAAATGTTTTAAAACATTTTTAAAAACATTTTAAAACATTTCAACCACATATAAAAATAAAGAAAGAGGTTAATTTTAATTTGTGTCAATCCCTACTCATTTTGCATGTTTATTGGGGGAAATTTATCAGAGGATTTTTTCTACTATTTTAAGGAACAGTTTATGGAAAATGCTAATAAATTATTTCATTAGATTATTTACTATTGTGCTTCTAAATTTAGACACAGATATTTGAAAGAGGATTAGTTTTAACCTGCCCAGCACATCACTATCTCTGTCTTCCTGAGGCCATTGGACTTTAAAGTGAACCACTCATACTAGCTTAGATGATCCATACATTACAGCGGGTGGATTAAGTTCTCACATTTATATATAGATCATCCTCCTAGCTTTTTCAACACTCTTATTACTGTCATGTTTATTAGAAATAACTATATATTGAATGAGTAATTCCATGATAACTTTTAACTCTCTTGATATCCAGAAAGTTACCATTCTGCTTTATTTGTTTTTAAGTGAAAAATAAACTTTTATATTTATTTGAACGGTTGAATTGTGAAATTTAATTGGTATAGTTCAGTCATTGACTCCTGTGTTTGCTATATCCTTCCTAACTTTGACTCTCAGCCAACTCAAGTTATTTGAAAAGGAATAAAAACATAGGAGGTGGAAGGAGTATTAGATATGTTCACTGCTTTGATATATTTATAAAAATAATATATTTAAAAAAAAAAACTTTAAAAATGTTCCTTTTTCATTTGTATGTCCTGAGTAGTATGACCTTCTGGCTGAAAGTGTATACTTCTAGTCCATTTCAATTCAGTGTCAATGGGATGGCCAATTCCTTTCATTTTTCACTACTTTGTGCTTTCCCGTGTTTCTTATATTGCATCTTTCCACTGTAATCTTGTCTTTGCAATATCAGATTTTTTTTCTTGCATTAGGAATTAGACATCCTGGAGGTTTTTAATCTAACTATGTCATAAACACCATTAGTACTCCAAAAGATCTTCAGTTCTTTCTCAAGAACATGTCAAATGCCATCCAACCTAAGGGACCCATCATCAACATATATAGTGAAACACCATTTTGCCTATTGATGTGATTTTCTTTTTAAAAAAAATACAGGAATAACTTCCCACAGTTTACTCTGGTATGAAATGATGCTTCCCTATTGTCACTCACCTGTAGCATATTCTAATATCCTTGTTATTACCTTATATACCGTAGGTGCCTGCTATTTTAGCTGGGATATTGAAATGACCTTTACTCCTTCAGTAACCCTGCTGATATGATATCATTTTTCCAAACATTCCCAGCATTCTTCCTTCATCCTCTCAGGAATATTCCCCTGACATGATGAGGCCTGTCCATATTCATTCAGAAGCACCAACAAAGCTAACTGAATGGTGTTTCTAGCTTGAAAGGATTTGCTGGTGACAACACCATTGTCCAGGGGATGCCCAAATGCCAAAAGTTATGCAGTTCTTGAGGAGGCTCCCATGTTGAGAATAGAATAGAATAGAATAGAATAGAATAGAATAGAATAACAGCGTTGGAAGGGACTGGGGGGGGGGTGTCTTCTAATCAAACTCCCTGCTCAGGCAGGAAACCATATACTATTTCAGACAAATTGTCTGAAAAAACTTCTTAAAATCTTCCAGTGTTGGAGAATCCACAACTTCTGGAGGCAAGCTGTTCTACTGATTAATTGTTCTGTCAGGACATTTCTTCTTAGTTCTAGGTTGCTTCTCTCCTTGATTAATTTCCATTCATTGCTTTTTGTCCTGCCCTCAGGTGCTTTGGAGAATAACTTGACTCCCTCTTCTTTGTGGAAACTCCTGAGATATTGGAACACTGCTGTCCTGCATCTGTGGTCCTTCTTTTCAGTAAATTAGACATATCCAATTTCAGCAACTATACTTTATTTGTTTTAGCCTTCAGTCCCTTAATCATCTTTGTTGTTCTCCTCAGCACTTTTTCTAGAGTCTCAACATCTTTTTTACTGTGCTGTGCAGTAAGACTTCAAGGAGTTGATATTATTGGATCAGACATATCTGTAGTTCAGGAATGCCTGATTAGTAAGCTAGTTTAGTGAAAGTTGGTTTACTTAAGTGAATTCAAAAGTAGTCCTTAAAGTTATACTCATAGAGTGCTCATCAATTGTTCCTCAACAAAATAGAGGTTAGTATTGAGTGGAATGCCAAAAGATTTGTTTCTGTTCTCTGTACTCTTCAACAATTTTCCTCTTGACCTGAGAATTAAGAGAATGAGCGTTGGTCCTTACCTGAACGCTTATTTTCGGTGACGTAAGGTGGGAGGGGCTACAACAGGGTTTGTTACAGCCTGATTGGTCCAAAGACTGAGGGATTTTTCTTTAAGTCTCCTCCTTTCCCTCCTGGCTCCCAGTTCCCGATGTCGAACAGGACAAGCTGACAGCAATATGTAAGGAATATCCCCAACACAATAGCACACAGAACAAAAACACAGAAACAGCCAACGAAACCTTAAGGAACTAACTGGTCAAAGACCCTCCCCGAACCCCGGAATTCCCTTAAGGGTGGGAATGTAGCCCCTCCCACCTTACGTCACCGAAAATAAGCGTTCAGGTAAGGACCAACGCTCATTTTCCAGTGACTCAGGTGGGAGGGGCTACAACAGGGACGTAGCTTTGGTATGTCCCTGTTGTAGCCCCTCCCACCTGAGTCACTGGAAAATGAGCGTTGGTACCCAGGGAGGGTAGATCGCGCCTAGGGAGGGGAGGCCGCTACCTGTTGGAGCACCCTGTGGCCAAAGGCCGCGTCCCCCGAGGCGAAGTGATCTAATCGGTAATGTCTAACAAACGGAGAGGGAGAGGCCCAAGTGGCCGCCCTGCAAATGTCCTCCACAGGAGCCCTGGTAGCCCAGGCGGCGGTGGTAGCCGCGCTCTGTGTGGAATGAGCAATGATGCCCTGAGGTGGAGACAGGTGTCTCGCCTGGTAGGCCTCCTGGATGGCCTGCCGTACCCACCTACCAATGGTGGACGAGGAAACTCGCGCCCCCAGGGATCTAGGCATGAAGGACAGGAACAGGGCTTCCGAACGCCTGAAGGAAGAGGTGCGCCGGAGATAAATCTTAAGAGCCCGGCGCACGTCCAGTCGATGCCAAACCACCTCCCTCTCATGGGTAGGAGAAGGGCAGAAGTTCGGTAGGACCACCTCCTGTGATCTATGGAAAAGGGAGTTAACCTTTGGGAGGAAGGCCGGGTCCAACCTGAGGACGACCCTGTCCTGATGGAACTGACACAAGTCCTCCTTGGATGACAAAGCACCCAATTCGGAGATGCGGCGGGCAGACGTTATTGCGACCAGAAACACTACCTTCAGAGTAAGGAAACGAAGGTGAACCGTTCTGAGCGGCTCAAAGGGAGCCTCAGTCAAAGCTCTGAGAACTAATGCTAAATCCCAAGTGGGAAACCTATGTACAGGGGGAGGACACAGATTGGCTGCCCCTTGGAGGAACCACTTGACCAAGGGGGACTGCGACAAAGACAAAGGACCCTCCCCCGGGAGAATAGAGGCCAAGGCTGCCGTCTGCCTTTTCAGAGTGTTATGGGACAGACCCCGCTCCAACCCATGTTGGAGAAACTCAAGGACCTGGGCAACTGAGGCTGAGGATGGATCTATGAGGAATCCCCCACACCAGGACGCAAAGGCCGACCACGTGGAGTTGTAAATGCGCGTGGTGGAAGGGCGCCTGGATGCCTCTATGGTGGAAATGACCCTAGCTGAGAGGTTAGCCCCTCTCAGGAGGTGTCGCTCAATAGCCAGGCGGTCAGCTGAAGCCACTGTGGCTCCGGGTGCCTTAAGACCCCCTGGTACAGGACGACCTCCTTCTGGGGGAGCCTCCAATGGGGGGCTATGGACAGCTGGACCAAGTCCGCAAACCAGGGATGCCTCGGCAAAATGGGGCTACCAGGATCACTAGGGCCCCTTCTAGTACTATTTTTCTCAAGGTGCCCTGAATCAACGGAATGGGAGGAAAGGCGTAAAGCAGGCCCAGGGGCCACCGACTTTGTAGAGCATCTGATCCCTCCGCGTTGTAGGCGGGGAATCTGGAGAAGAATCGGGCTAATTGACTGTTGCTCGGGCTGGCAAACATGTCCACTAGAGGCTCTCCGAATCTGAGGCAGATTCTGTGGAACATCTGGGGATCTAGTTGCCACTCGCCATGGTCCACTGTCATGCGGCTCAGCCAGTCTGCTTGGTGATTCGCCACCCCCAAGATGTGATCTGACAGGATGGAAGCCAGATTCTTCTCCGCCCAATATCCCAGCTTCCGAGCCTCCAACCACAGGCTTCTGGAATGAGTCCCCCCCTGTCTGTTGATGTGGGCTTTCGCTGCCACATTGTCCGTGAGGAGGAGGACATGGCGTTTGGAGATTGAGTCCCGGAAGTGAAGTAGGGCCAGACGGGCCGCCTTCAGCTCCAGCCAGTTGATGCTGTGGCGCTGGTCCGATTTTGACCATCTCCCCTGCGCTAGGCTGGAGCCCGTCACCGCTCCCCAACTGAAGAGACTTGCGTCTGTGGTGATGGTGACGCGGTCCGGTTCCCAGAATTCCGCCCCCCCCGGTTCAGGGACGGAGACAGCCACCACTTCAGGGACCATCGTAGATCTGGTGGGATTCAGATGGGACGTGGGGAGTTGCTCAACTTCTTCCTCTGGAACGGGATCAGTGTCCACTGGAGGGTTCTTGAGTGCAGTCTCGCCCACGGGACGATGCCTATGCACGAGACCATCCTGCCCAATAATCGTGCTAAGGTGAGGATGGAAGCAGACCGACTTGAGAAAACGCTTTTTGTGAGGATTTGAAGACTTTTGAAGCAGTCTGGAGAGAGACGAACTAGGCCCGCTCTCGAGTCTATCACTGTGCCGAGGTGCAAAATTGTCATGGAAGGTGATAGATGACTCTTGGGAAAATTGATGGAGAATCCCAGTGACTGCAGCATCTCGATCATGGTCTGCAGATCCCAGACTGCTTGAGTGCGTGATTGGGCCAGGACCAGAACATCGTCGAGGTAACAAAGGAGTCTCACCGGCCTTGACCGCAGGTGAGCCGCCATTGCTGCCAGGACCTTGGTGAAAGTGCGGGGAGCGGATGCTAGGCCAAAGGGGAGAGCCCTGTACTGAAAATGTCTTGCTTCGTGAGTGAAACGGAGAAATTTGCGATGTGAAGGCCGAATTCGTATGTGCAAGTAGGCCTCGGTGAGGTCTATGGATGCCATGAAGTCGCCCTGTCTGATCCCTAGGAGTATCGACTTGAGGGATGACATCTTGAAGCATCTGTAAACTATGTACAAATTGAGACGCTTCAAGTCCAGGATGGCTCTCCATCCCCCGGAGCTCTACAGAACAACGAACAGATTGGAATACACGCCCTGACCCTTCTCCCCCGGAGGAACTGGCTCGATCGCCCAAATGTCCAGTAGATGCTGGACAGCTAGATGCATCAGCCGCCATCGCTCCGGATCTCTGGAGGCAGGGAAAGTTCTGAAGAGTGTCGGAGGAGGGGAGATGAACTCCAGCTGGAGTCCTTCCCGAACCGTCGCCCTGACCCAGGCATCGGAGGTAATCTGATCCCACTGGTCCGCAAAGTGGGCAAGGCGACCTCCGATGGGAAGACTCGAGTGAGAGTCATTTCCCCCTGCGGAAGGGACGGCCGCCTCTCTCACGAAAGGGCCGCTTAGACTGACCTTGATACCTATTCCTGTCCTGGTAATAGGATCGCTGGTTCTGCCTGTCATACCTGTATGGCGTGTACCTCTGCTGCCTGGAGTCCTGATCTGGAGGTCTATAGAAAGAGAAAGGTCTACGAAATGAAGAAGAGCGGTTATCGGACTTCTTAGTGTTGGTAGGAAGGACCTTTTTCTTATCCTTGTTTTCAACAAGGATGGGATCCAATGAGGCCCCAAAAAGATTGGGTCCTGAAAAGGGAGCTGCTACCAGGCCCCATTTGGACTTATTGTCCATTTGCCAATTCCGGAGCCACAATAGTCTCCGGGCTGACACAGAAGTGGACAGGGCTCTAGAGGAGAATTTAATCGAATCAAGGGTGGCATCTGCCGAAAATTGAGTGGCCGAAATAATTTTGGTGAGGTCCTGATGTAGACGCTCATCATGGATCGGAATATGATCCTGCAACTGTCTGAGCCACATGACCGCCGTGCGGTTAAAATAGGAGGCCGCAGCGGCCGCCTTGATGGACCAGGCAGAAGCTGAATTTTTTTTTACGGAGGATTAGTTCTGACCTTTTGTCTTCCAGCTTCAATTTGTCTGCCACATCACCCGTGACCACTGAGGAAGCATGGGCTAGAAGAGCCACCGCAGCATCCACTGTGGGAACCTGTAATGCTTGGGAGAAGGCATGTTCCATGTTATAATAACGTTTGTCATTGGAGCCCGGGTTGGGCAAAGAGGACGGTCTATTCCACTGATTCTGCACCACCTCCAAGAAGAGAGGGGGAGCAGGAACTTCCTCCTTATCTGTATTAGGATTTATAAACATGGCCAAATTAGGATCCTTCTGTTGAAAAACTGGGGGGACCCCTGTTCCAATTTGAGTAGTTTTCTTTGCTTTGCGCAGCATTGGCTTGAAAGCTGGAGGAGGAAAAAGCCCAGGATAAACAGGGGCCTCAGGAGAGGCCGACTCCTCATCCTCTGAAAATCCCAGATCTAAATGAGCTGGCTCCCCCAGAACTGAACCTTCACTGACTACTGAAGGTGAAGGAGGTCTGAGGTGGTCATGGGATCTGGAAGTGTGAGGAGAAGTCTCCCTACGATACTGAGAGCAGAAGGCTCTACCTCGATGGTTGTCCCTCTGGGCAAGGCCTGAGGAAATACCCTTGTAGATTGCAGCAGATATTAATCTCTGAATATTAGGTGGCAGGTGTTCTAAATCTTCTAAGTCCCTTTCAGAAGGGCTAGGGAGATCCCCCTGAGGAGCCAATTGTGCAGGAGGCAGGAAATCCCTGGATCCACCTTCCTCTGGGTCATCTACCCCTGACCTATAGCCCCTGGGTGAAATAGAAGGGGAAGGGGAGGTCACCTCTCTTCTGGGCCTGACTGGAGAGACAGAAGGAGAAGAGGGACTGAAACCCCTAGCTGGTGATTCAGAAGCTTGATAAGGTTTAGATAAAATAGTCAGAATTTTCAAGAGACTGCATGAAAGCTGACCAGAGTGATTTTGTACTCTCTCTCTCTCTCTCTCTCTCTCTCTCTCTCTCTCTCTCTCTCTCTCTCTCTCTCTCTCTCTCTCTCTCACACACACACACACACACACACACACACACACACACAAACTAGGTGAAGAAGAGGGTGGATCCCCATAGGATAGTTACTTCGAACTAAAAGCTCTGGTCCTTTGCTCTGTTTCTGATGAAACTGAAGATCTCTGTCAAAGTTAAAAAGCATAATCAACATGGATTACTATGAAATGATCAGAGGTCTAATCAAGACATTCCACAATCTGCGCCATAAACTAGCAGTCTGAAATTCCAAATTCCAAGAAAACAAACCACAGAATGGCAGTTGCAGCATTTACACATCTTGTATAAACGTTTATATTAGCATTTCTGCACCAACCACTTTTGGTTCCCTTAATTCTAATTTACTAGAATAACATATAATTTAATATACAATCAGAGGGTTGAATTATTATACACCTCTCATTCATTAAAACATATTACTTGTGTTTGATTATGTTGTTGCTGCCACAAATAAATTTGTGGGAAATCACAATCTTGATTCAGTAATGTGCTTTTTAAAAATCAATGTTTAACAGAATGGAAAATAATTGCATAATTTTTATTGCTTACAAATCTGAAGAAATTCAAACAATGATTATAGAATGAGGCACAAAGCCAGTTGGGTGACTGAGTCTGTTACTCTTTCTCAGTTGTAAGGTGAAGGCACTTTTGAAATCTTGACAAGAAAACAGCAAGGACTGGTTCAAGGCTAACTCTAAAGCAAGCAGACAGGCAGGCATGTGAGTTTGGTTCATTTAATTTTACTAAAATGGTGAAGAATAGTATGAGAGTACACAAAAGGCATCACACCAGGATTCCATTCATGTGTCATAGAATCCAAAATGTAGGATTCACTGAAGTCTTCCACAATGTCACAAATTCTTTTGACTGGAAATACCTCCTTACAAGAAAGCATCTGTTTGAAGTCTTGTTAATACAATTATTCATAGAGATATTCTGCAAGAGTGATTTCCCGTGTATAATAGTAGAAGGTGGCATTACTGTTCGCCTATGTATATGAAAAGCTAGTTATTCCAGTTACAAACTGCCCTTGACTTACAACCAGGTACTTAGCAACCATTCAAAGTTACAGCAGACCCCCACAAAGCTACTTTTGACCTGATTTCAAAATTACAATGGTTGTGCATGCATACACACATACACACCTATGATTATGTGATCATATTTTGGGTGCTGGGCAAGCAGGATGGTCTTCATAGCCATTTTCAGCATCCTGCACTAATCTGACCATAATTTTCAATGGTGTTTTTGCTGGTTTCTGGCATTGACTTCTGGTTTCCAATAAAAGACACCCATTAGATAAAATTGAATCATTTAATTACCATGGAAGTTCCTTAAGAACCACCACAAAAAAGGTTGTAAAATCAGGCATGGTTTAGTGATGTTCCATTTAATGACTATAATGATTTACAGCCATAATTCTGGGCTCAGTTACGATTGTAAGTTGAGGAATACCCATATACACGTGAAGTGTTAATACCACTTTATAATGCCTTGGTAAGGCCACACTTGAATACTGCATTCAGTTTTGGTCACCACAATGTAGAAAAGATGTGGAGACTCTAGAAACAGTGCAGAGAAGAGCAACAAAGAAGATTAGGGCACTGGAGACTAAAACATGTGAAAAACAGTTGCAGGAACTGGGTATGTCTAGTTTATTGAAAAGAAGGATTAGGAAAGACATGATAGCAGTGTTCCAATATCTCAGGGGTTGCCACAAAGAAGAGGGAGTCAAACTATTCTCCAAAGCACCTGAGGGTAGAACAAGAAGCAATGAGTGGAAACTAATCAAGGAGAGAAGCAACTTAGAACTGAGGAGAAACTTCCTGACAGTTAGGACAATTAATCAGTGGAACAGCTTGCCTCCAGAAGTTGTGAATGCCCCAACACTGGAAGTCTTTAAGAAGATGTTGGATAGCCATTTGTCCGGAATGGTATAGGGTTTCCTGCCTAGGCAGGGGGTTGGACTAGAAGACCTCCAAGGTCCCTTCCAACTCTACTATTGTATTGTATTGTATATATCAGCATAATTGAAAAATGAAATCAATTTCTTTTCAGGCTACCAGAAAATTCTACTTATGCTTTGGGGTATTAGTCCATTGGAGGCCAAAAAGATAAATGTCATATCTGAGCTTCCTCCTGAAAGAAAAGAGGACACGCGGTTTATAAAACAGAAATATATAGTACAAGAAAAGAAGACTGATTATTTTTTTTGTTCCCAGATGATCAATTTTATTCTATTTATCTAAGAATGTGTAAGTTCTAATCACTGGCAGAGATTTTTCCCATGTGTCATTTTGAATTGTTATAAGACTGTGATTCTGGCCATGATAAAACCAAGCATGTCAATCTTATTTTATTAAACTTAGAAGCAGCAATATTTTCCAGCATAGTATCAGTCCATCTCTATTTAGGATTATGTATTTTTGCCATGGATTCTGAGTGATCAAAAAAGCATTATGGTTATATATATGTAACACTTTCAGAAGCCCCTTGCCCTTTCTAAATCCAAGAAAATAAAGTTTAGAAAGGGTAGCATTTATTACTGAATCAAGCCATAAACATCAACCAATTATCTAATTGATTTTATAGACAAATACCTACTGGACAGCCAATGGGATATACTACAACAACTCCTTTTAATGATGAAATTGTATGAATTGCATGAAATTGTATGAATCATATATAGGTACTGTGTGTTTCTGTGTATTTTTGAAAAAGAGCATAATGTTACACATATAAGGGCATAATACATGATTTCTACTGAGGGAGCACCTTATCTGCCCGCATTGCTTTTCTGTTGGTGTAACTGCCTGACTACTGGGCTAGTTTCAAGGTTTTGCTTTTGGTATACCAGTCCCCCTAACATGAGATTAGGTTACTCTAGAGATTGCCTTCCATATAACAGACATGGATAATTAAAATATTCAGGGGAGCAGTGGTAGGTTTCCATTTTCTTTTACTATCGGTTCGCTCGTGCACACACTCGCTCCTGCGACGCTTCTGTGCATGCGCAGAAGCTTCTGAGTGGGTGGGCAGAGCCTCCTGCCACTGCTACTACCGTTTCACCCGATCAGGGCTGAACCAGAGCAATCCACCTCTGCAGGGGAGGTTCCATTGTGTGTAAATAGTAGAATGGCATCTTCTAGTTACTTTTTGTTCTGTCCCGTGAGTCTAATGAATATGCAGACACAGGCTTGGCTGTCTGCCATGACTAATTACATCAGTGACGTGCGGTCAGTAGAGGCAGGGGAGGCAGGGCCTCACCTCTCTTCATGGAATAATAGTATATAATATTATATACTATATATAATATTATATACATCCGTCCGGCCGCGCCCGGGTGACGCGGAGGGAGCAATGTTGTCGGTGCCTCCGGATGACGAACCAATCGCTTGCTTTCGTCATCGGGAGGCTGACAACATTTCTGCCTCCACGTCTCCCGGGCGCCGAAGCAGTCCGGCGAGCGAGCGAGCGAGGCAGCGAGATCTTCGGTCACTCGTCCACCGGACTGCTTCCGCATCTCCCGGGCGCGGATGGACGAAGGTAGCCAGAATGGCGCCGAAGCAGTCCGGCGAGCGAGCGAGCGAGGCAGCGAGATCTTCGGTCACTCGTCCACCGGACTGTCTTGGCGCCATTCTGGCTACCTTCGTCCATCCGCGCCCGGGAGATGCGGAAGCAGTCCAGTGGACGAGTGACCGAAGATCTCGCTGCCTCGCTCGCTCACTCGCCGGACTGCTTCGGCGCCATTCTGGCTACCTTCGTCCATCCGCGCCCGGGAGATGCGGAAGCAGTCCGGTGGACGAGTGACCGAAGATCTCGCTGCCTCGCTCGCTCGCTCGCTGGACTGCTTCGGCGCCATTCTGGCTACCTTCGTCCATCCGCGCCCGGGAGACATGGAGGCAGAAATGTTATCGGCCTCCCGATGACGAAAGCAAGCGACTGGTTCGTCATCTGGAGGCGCCGACAACATTTCTCCCTCCGCGTCTCCCGGGCGCGGATGGACGAAGGGAGCCAGAATGGCGCCGAAGCAGTCCGGCGAGCGAGCGAGGCAGCGAGATCTTCGGTCACTCGTCCACCGGACTGCTTCCGCATCTCCCGGGTGCGGATGGACGAAGGTAGCCAGAATGGCGCCGAAGCAGTCCGGCGAGCGAGCGAGCGACGCAGCCTGATCTTCGGTTGCTTCCAGAGCCGGAGCGGGATGGAGCAGCCATCGCCTTGGAAGTGAGTCGCGCGGACAGAGCTTTGGGGCTGAGGAGAGAGGCAGGGACGGAGGGAGTGGGGGGAGAGGAGCCGCCCCCCTCAACCCCCAGGCAATGGGGAAAGCTTTCCAGAAATGGGGGGGGGGTGTCGCGGGAAATAAAAAGGGTGCGCGCTGGGGGGGGACGAAGGAGGCTTTGGCGTGCCTTAGAGGCGGGCGGGCAAGCAACGAAAGGAGCAGCGAGGGCGGGCGGTGGCTGCAGGCGGCAAGGCTTGAGCGGGGTGAAAGGGACTGGTGCCGGTGGAGGAAGTAATGCTACGCCGCGGTCCCCTTAATGTTTTTGGTGGACTTTATGGGAGTACTTTTTGGTGGACTTTATGGGACAGTTTTATTGGCTTCATCCAAATAAATTGTACATATTTATCTTGATTTGTCTGAATAATAAATATCATAAGATATATATTACTATGTTCTTCACTCCTCTACTGAAGATCTATCCCCTCATTCAGATTTCTGATCTTCTGATGAAGGCCATGGCCAGGGGAACTGATGTCTGGCTTCAGCTTGTCTATAATTGTGCAGCAGATGTCATTCATGCCTTTTTCACTATCACCATTTATGTAGACTATTGTAACAGTCTAACTCTCATTTCTATAGATTTAATTAGGCAAAACAATGCATCATAGGGCAACAAGTTGTTAGAAAAAAATTCCCTATATAAAAAACAAAGGAAAACCACAAGCAACCACAGGCAATATATCTTACTTTAAGATCAGAGGTTTATTGTTTCATGAACAATTTTGGACATGAAAACAAACATAGCATTATTTAAATTAGCATCTTATTGTAATAAGGTCCCCTGTCAGAGCTGAATCCAGCAAGAACTAGCTACGGCCAGTGGCCCTGAATTCTTTTATACCTTTCTGCACGCATTTCACAACTTACTTCCTTGTTCTGCCTTACTGACCATCACTCTCTACAAACACCCATGTACATTTGAAGTTCTCAGACACTTGCTACTTTCAGTTCCTCATTTCCCACCTCTCACTCTTCCTGCTCTAAATATATCCATATCAAGCACAAACTTTGCAGAAAATGCAGCACAGGTCAATAAATTTGGAAATATTAGTCTGGTACATTTTCTAATTATGCTAGTTTAAAACTTTGGTACAGTGAGGCCTGCAAGCTCACTCCTAGGCCTATTACCTGCAAGTTTCCAATGACTATTTTCTCCCCTCACAAAGTTTTGAATCAAGATACTTCAAATTGATTAACTTACAGAAAGTGTCCAAAAAATAGGGTCACATGGTTTCCAAGGGAATGAAATTTGGGAAAGTTGTGGATGGTTCAGCTGATGGCTGCTTCCAAAAGCCATTGCTGTAGTCATGTGATCCTCATTTTCAACAATCCTGTTTCATCATTCAATGAAGGAAGGGAGGATAAAAGAAAGGGAGGGAGAGAGGAAGAAATAGGAAGGAAGGAACTTCTAGGTACCTTTCCCAGCCCCAACCCTACATGACTTCCAAGGCATGTGCAGCACATCTTGCCATGTACCCTTCCTGACCTGTATTCCCCACCACATGCTTTCTCAAACTCATGCAGTATCTCTTGTATGCACACTTTCTCACATGCAGCAACCCCTGTAAACCATCCCTGACCCACACAGCATATTTCATGTATTTTAAAGCACCCCTTCAAAATCCTCCTCAAACTGCCCAACCCTCCCCCCTACAAACACAAACTCTCCTGAAACTGCAAGGCATTTCTCACAACTCCCCCAACCCTTTTTGACCCACATCCCCCAGTGACTCATGCAGTACCTTTTATGTACCCCTGGATACGCTTCCCAACCTACAATGCCCACCCATGTGCCTTCTCCAATCTGTATGGAATCTCTTATAATCCCCTCATACTTTTCTTAACCCACATCCTCGTATGCTTCCTCACTCACTCCCCTACCCAGCAGCAACTACAGTATTTATCTGCTTGCTAGCCTTGGGTTTCCAACTACATACTGGTTTCCCAATTGACTTTCTCCTGCAAGTTTCCTACAAGAGAAGTGAATGGAGAAGCTGACAGGAAGGGAGGGAGGGAGGGAGGGAGGGAGAAGGAGGTTGGTTTATAATGCTCCCTGCTAACTTCCCAGAAGGAAACTCAATGGGGAAATTGGCAGGAAGTTGGAAATCATTCCTGGTCCCATTGCTTTTTTGCCCACCCTTGGCTGTTCTGTTTCTCCGTTTAGGTGAGGAAATATCTCTGAAACAATGACCTAACACCGCAAGGGTAGTCTAGTTGTCTATATATTTCTATTTCTGTTAAAAGATATTGAATTCTTCAAAGCCATTGGAAACAATACTGTGATAATTAGCATGGGTAGTCCCAAAGGAAGCATTATTCCACGTGCAGAATGGCAGCAGAATAGAAATGGAAATTAGGTGATCCTTCCTCTATTCTTCACCATGAAGGCAACAATTTGGTGGATGGGGTACGATCAAAAAATGCTGAGGTTTCCAATCCTGCAAACAGGTCTGTCTTTTAAAATAGAGCTTACTTTGTATTAGATTTGTTCTTTATAATTTTAATCAGGTTTCTAATTATTTACCTGGAATGGTTTTCAATGTGTGGTACTGTTTAGCATGAACTACTCATGCTAGTGTTGAAAATGAACAATACATTGTATAAAATATACAACCTTTGTCCTTCTTGTCATATGTTATTATTGTATTTTAACAATGCTATTTTACAAAGCCCACTTACAGATGAGACTATGTTGGAAGCATATCTAGACAAAACTACTGAATAAATTTATACCAAATGAAAATGGTTGTGTCCTTGTAATGTTTCTGCTCATTTCTGAATCTGCAGAAGTTATTTTTTCCCATATTCTCAAAGAAGAGTGATCTGCATTGCATAAAGACAGACAGCAGGCTAGAGATATGGAAAGGAGGGAAAGGTTTTACATCTTCTACCGTAGACTGATACATTGCCAGCATGCAAACACATAAGCCTATTTTTAAGGAGAGAAGGAATAACTGAGTTGTGCAATGTTTTCTATTTATTTCAGAAAAGCAACTTTAGAATGTGGAAGAACACAAACACCACACTTAACTGCAACTCATTAAAGCATCTGCGTTGTTGAAGCCACTGTACAGAAGCTTCCTTTGCATTCATGCAAACATGGAAACAGAGGC
Source organism: Natrix helvetica (assembly GCF_964273705.1). Classification (NCBI taxonomy): domain Eukaryota; kingdom Metazoa; phylum Chordata; class Lepidosauria; order Squamata; family Natricidae; genus Natrix; species Natrix helvetica. The sequence continues at coordinate 86,024,479 of NC_138548.1, forward strand.
AGCTGGTTTAGTAAGTTGCAGACAGATACTATATTTGCCCTCCTGAAAGGTCTGAAGCACCTCTTCCAAATAAAATCCTAAGCATTACACAATCCTAGAAAATACCACTTTATAAAGATAAAGAATGGGAATGGATTCTGCACAAAATAGTCATAGAATGAAGAATATTAAACTGTCCTGTCATTACATTTAGAGCGTGTTCACTGCATATATATAAACTCCCAAATTATTGTTGCTCTTATCTACGACAGCCAGAACTAGCAAACGCATGTGGCTCTTCTTCTCTTACTTCTAATGAATGAATTACAACCAAACATTGAAAAGTAGGAAGGGTGGAAAGAGAAAGAGCTGGCATGATGATGATGGCTGTTATATTCAAATGAGGACCAGGTAGGACCAGAAGACAACATGCTGCCAAGAATCTCATTTTCCTAAAAGGTTCTTTAGGCAAGATTATAAAAGATCTTTGGCATAAGGGACCATTGCTTACTGATGCAATTTGTGTTCTCTGATGAATACGCAAAACATTTTTATCACCATCTTCTTGAAGCTGAGTGCATTTTTTAAAAGAAAAATATTAATTTTACTTTTTCATCTATTTACATATAAGAAAAGAAAGGTAATGATTATATCCTGAGAAGTATCTAGGTATATTTCAATAAAATATCAAGAGAGAGAGAGAGAGAGAGAGAGAGAGAGAGAGGGAGAGAGAGAGAGAGAGAGGGGGGGGGGAGGGAGGGAGGGAGGGAGAGAGAGAGAGAGAAAGAGGGGGGCATCTCCTAAAAGGATCTCTTTACGCAATATATATATATATACATACATACACGGATGTATGTTTGATGAAAGAACAAGCAGAGATTAGAGGAAAATGAAACACCAGAAAGGGAAACAGAATTACCTAATAAGAATTCTTAAATTATATGTGTGATACATACAATATTTCATTAATTGCTGAATAAATTCTACCTTTCAGATACCATATCAGCCATAACTTTATTCAAAGAAAATGCTGTTTGTTTTGTATGCCGTATACCTGTCACACTAGTGCACAAAGGGCCAATGGGTGGATCTCACATTGTACCATGTCATGGTAGGTTTTGCTTATTTTCATAATGTGCAACCTCTGTCACTGGAATTATGGTTGAATGTGATGTGTGAAACCAACCCATTCTGTTTTTCCCCCAACATAAATCTTTAAACCAGAACTGATTTAGAGCAAGCCGTTAATATAGCAAGTTTCTATGAAATGAACATCCCTGCAAACGAACTTAAGGATAGCAGTCAAAGATAGTTTCTGCTATCACTACCAAAACAATCCAGAAGGAAAACAGAAAGGATCAACAAAACCAGGAAACATCATAGCTATAATAAATTGCCCATCCTATGTTTTAGTCCCTGTTCTTCTAGAAATTATGACCAAAAATGGGAGTAATGTTCCTTGATATATGTGAGCTTTTAGTGTTGGAAAAGGATATGTGCATTTTCTAGGGTTCTTTCAGGTATTGTAGATCTATTCCAGTCACAAAATGCTGGAGTAAAATATCCATAGTGCCTGGTCCTAGTCTTGTGCTTAAATGTGCTAAGCAAAATTTCTGAGTTACCATTCAAAATAAGGATTTAATTCACTATGGTATTCCTTTATATGTAGGGATATGTTTCCTCTGCTGAATAATGAGTAGCTGTATCTAGCTTTACTAGAGAAACAGAGCAGGAATAACCACCTATTACCTTCCCACATCCAATAGTACAAGAATAGTACTGTGTGAATAAACACCAAACTTTAGAATAATATCTATGAAACTTTGCCCAACAAAATGTATTTATAATTAAATTTTGCCTTCATTTACAAATTGTTTTGCTTACTTTTCCATATAATTACTAAACTTATGAAAAAGGCAATACAAATAAACATTGTAATTACACAAGAGAATAATTAAATTTTATTATAATTCAAAAAAAAATCAATTTAAGCATTGCTGCTCTAGCCTAAGACAACTCATTATGATTCACGATAATTAATGAGAAACACTAATAGGTCTCTTTGAAATACGTTTTTATTCATCAATCTGAATGGAAAACCAATTGCTACTTTGGAGGAAAGAGCTTTATTTGTTAGAACTGATTTTGATTTTCCTAAATGTGTACTCAGTTTTAAAAACCAAGCAGCTTGCCTGACTGAAGAAGTATAATGTGAGTTACCTGTGATAAGATGGGTGGCCAATAAATTTTATAAATAAATTGTAAATAAATAAATAAATAACTGATGTAAAGTACAGATTATGGTGTTGGATTTTGATTGGGAAATCTAGTTTCAGTACCAACTCAGTGATAGAAAGTAGTAGTCATTTACTCTCAATATGTTCTGGTGTGGATTTATTAGATAAAGTTTAAAGAAAACTCCTCCCCATGTGTAAGGTTCATTGAGGATTCTGAGAATAGTAGGATGTAAATGCACAAATCAATACAATCTTAAGCTTTGGCTTATTCTATGGAGATGTACAATATCTTTCAGCTTCAAAATGTCCAGAATTTAAAGGAAGTGCTTTGACATCTCATGGGCAAAATAAATGCATTGGTTTTTTTTCCCAAGCATAAAACAAAGAGGAATTTCAATGACACCATTTTACAAATTTCAGGTCCGAACATTATGATTAAGCTATTTTTTTTAAAAAAAAAAGTTTTCAGTTTCTCCATCTATCACCAAGAGTCAGTCATGTCTTTGCTGTTGAATGTAGTATCACAACATTCAGAAGCTCCCTTTAAAAAAATCAAAACATAGATATATTATTTGAATGCCTTCCCCAATACAATACATCTGTGGACTTTGATCTAAATGACTTGGCAACAAATTATGTTCAAGATATCCTCCATCGACAAGAGTTGATCTTTCTAATACATACAACTGTGGGGGAAAATGCTTGTAATTCCTCAGGACCTATGAGCCTTATTTGGAATGTTGACTTTTTCCAACATCAATAGTCTTCTGGAAGTAGATTAAGCTGGCATTTTCTGGAGGAAAAAATTAATGTTAAGATGATGGCATTCTGTAAATTTTATGTTGTCTTCCTCCCTTTTTAGGTTGTATCTTAGTTATTTTTTTATTCTTTTTCATAATATGAATATTTTCTTTTCTTTTTATACTGTGAATGTTTCATATTGTATTCATACAATTTCTTAATTATTATTTTTATAAATAATGCAAGGAGGATAACCTATCTATAATATAATGCAAGAAGCTTTTGGTTGTAGCAGGAGAAACATATGGAAAATTTATAAATAAAGTATGGCCGCTTCACTATAATTTGAAACAAGAGAGTTGTTCTCTGCATACTATCATATTTTTATCTTACAGGCCAATTGAATTTCTATGCTATTTTAATCTTTTGCATGCATATAGTATCCAGAAAACCTTCAATTTTTCATCCACATTAGATAATAAATCCTTTACAATAAATTTATAACACTAGCCCGTACTGCGTCTTAGGCTGTAATTATAACAGCTTTCCTGGGTTCACAGTTCATGCCTTAATATAGTCATGGTCTCCAAAGACAGAAGGTGTAATTATTATATTATTGGACAAAAAAAGGTCTTTAGCTATGAAAATTGCCAGGATATCTTTCAGATAGATACAATTTCTCGTCCAGCCTAGCCTACATGAATGTTGTTGAAGGGGAAAAAATTATAAAAGAAAATAATGCTATCTATTTTACCCCGAGCTTCTGAATAAAAGGGCTATACAGCTAACAAATTAAATAGGTAAATAAAAATAAGCCAAAATAATTTTACTTTATTTTGCAGCGATCAGATCTGGAAGCAGTCCTCTTCAGGTATTCTTTAACTGGCATGTTCAACTCATGAAAACTACAGATAATCCCCTGTTTTCCTGCAATATCACTTTAACGATTCAACAGCTGCAGGCACTTACACATTGGATGAGAATATTGGCAGCAGGGAGTCTTCATATGTACTGCAGAGATGAATGTATAATTGTCTGCAACTGTCAATAGCATTTAAGTGATGCCAGTAGGAGGGTTATCCTTGGTAATGAACTGAATTACTCTATGGAAATATAGATGGAGTGGAATAAGTTCAGAGGGGGAATGACAAAAATCATAAGGAGCATGAAAAAAGGTTCTATAAGGAAAAGTGCATCAATTAGGTGTAGTTAGTTTAAATATAAATGGTGACACAAGGACTAATGTATTTAAAATATTGAGGCCATTATAATATTAAAATAACATAAATGGCTGATGCAATGACATTAAGGTAAGGTAACATAAAATGGTAAACTTCATAATAAGAGCAATACTGAAGCATTTTTATTTTGTCCCTGGCAGCCTTCAAACAAAGCTGAACATCAATTTATTGGGGATTTTTAAAGTTCTGGATCTGCCTTCACCAATGGTGAAGTCCAAAGATCCTATTGCCTGACACTCTGACAAATTAGTCATCAATAGACCCATAGACATAAACATTATATATACACTATGCAAAAGAGACAATCAAGAATCCAAAAAGGAACAAAAAGACCAAAACACCTCCCCATCAGCAATCTGTACCCTGATGAGCATAGATTGATTCAAAGATTAACAAAAATCAAGAAGTAAACAATATCCCAATCAAGGAACTGCAAAACAAGCTACCAATAAAAAGACCAACTAAAGAATCTTTAAGACATTCCCACAAACACTGATGAGATAAGCCGCTAGAATAAAAACTGAGAGCAAACTCCACTCCTTACTAGCACTGATGACGTTACCTAGTTTGAGTAATTAAATGCCTACAAGAAAACAACCAAGGTCAAAGGACCCTTCAGTGATGCTATTATCGTATGACATAAAATTTGAACCACAGGCTCTCCATATCAAAGCCAGTATTGTTTAATATTTCATGCCACCATTAAAGACTACTGTCTTAAGAATTGGGTTGGATACATTATGTGTGCTGTGCATATTTTAATAACTGATCAGCTATGATAATCAAATAATGGAGCATATTTAAAATATTTAAACATTTCAGTAAATACAATTTTAAAATTACTGGATGTTTTTTTTTTTAATAAAAGGAAACAAAATTTTTGCTCCCTGTATATTTTCTATCATCTCTGGTCAAAGAAATGCAAATATTAAAAAAAATGGGATTTAAGGGTAGAGGACTATTTTCCCCCTCATTTATATTTGTTCAAGTGAGAAAGTAGCAATATTTATGCCTTTCCAAATTCAGGTTCTGAATTCTTCACTCTAACAAAGATTGAATTTGTGTGGCTGAGTAAGAAACCATCTAAATTAAAAGAAGAATGTTACAACTACATCACAGGTAGGCAGCCTCTTGATACCAGTTGTTACAATAAAATTAATTAAATTATTCATTCAATTTAATATTAGTTCAGTATACGTAATTATCCCTGGACACAAGTATTTTTTTTTTATTTTCAGTATTCTAGTAAATATCCTGTCTTACAGTATTTATAATTAAAATTGATATTAATATACTCCACATTATATAGTTCTGTTTTGTTACAAGATTGCATCTTATCACTTATATTTAGTTCCTGCTCTATCTTCTTTTCATTATACTGCAGTTTGTTTATTTCTATTTTAACACTATTTCCTCTCTCTTTGGTAAGTTGATCTATTTCACCAAAGTCATTGACGTGGACAGAATGATGGCACTGAGGTCTTTGCTGCATCACTATGGTTTGTTCTTTGGTACATAGCACTGCTGTAAGGAGGAACACTACAAGTTTTGGTAATGTCTTTTGGGGTTTTTTGGGTTGCTTCTTCTGGGAGGCAGCTCTGCTCTCAATGCTGCCAGTACTAAGTGGTTGCTAGCTTCCTGAGCAGTTTCCGCAAGTGCCAGTGTCTTGGGTGTTGCATCACTGGGACCTTAGCCAGTGATGGTGAAAATTTGTTCCTTCTCTACTTGCTCAATTCATTCATTCATTTAATTGTATTACATTTATTCAAATCTAGTTGTTTGCATTTATTCACCTATATTTGAATTCATTTATTTGTCTATTTGCATTTATGGGGTGCCCACCTTCAATGGACTAGCTCTAGGCTACAAGGCAGCCCTGCTGAGCCCTGCTGGACAATGGCAGAATTGTGGCTTCTTTACAGTGATGGGTTCCGGATCCCGTTGCAACAGGTACAGTGCAACGGGGTTGGGCGCCCACCACGTAAATGCACGCAGCACGTGTGCAGCACACGGATGCGTACTTACGGTCTGCGACACCTCCATAACGTCCAGCTGCTCGGCGGAGCATCGCGCAGGCACCGTATGCTCCTTGCGTATCCGTGGAAGCCCCGAAAACTTCAAATACTGGTAACGGTGGGTGGGCCCTCGGGAGCACCATACCGGAATGGTACCTGGTGCTCTCGGCAGGCGCACGTACCGGGGTGTAGCGGTCATAAGCCACCACTGCTTCTTTAGCTACAACACTATGAGCTGTAGTATTTCTTGTTGGCTTTTCCAGAAGCTCTAAGTTGCCACCTCTGCACTATTGCCATTGCATTAAATGCTGCTGTAATCCTTGTTTCTGATATTTTCTTGGGACTTCAGCTATTTTTTTTCTTCTGTGACAATTCTCTTTAATTCTTCCTCTTCCAGCTCTTCTCTATGTGTGTGTTTGTGAGTGTGTTTGTGTATGTGTGCAAGCAACAGAGAGAGACATGGGGAAACATGGTGTCTAATATTGGAATTAAAGGAAACTCTTCTTTGACTGGAGACTTGACTTCTAATGAGACATATTTACTGTATTGTTTTCTTGGCAACAATGAACAGTGAACTATTAGTTTGCTACTGCCTTTTTTCAGAATATTTTTTCTATTTCCAAGTTTGATGTGTAATTCTTGGATTTCTTGGTGGTGCAGTAACCAGGCCTTACTTCATTGAATGCTTTCCCTCACCAGTGTGCCATCTGGTGATTCTCTTTTGTGGTAAAGAAAGACCTGGATGGCAATACCAGTATCCCTTAATTTTTTAAAACAATAAGAAAAAGCAATAAGAAAGTGTTGTTAAAATAATGTGCAATGTTATCTGTACCCTTGATTCTTGACAGCTAAGTCATAGGAGTGTGTCTGTTTCTGAAGCCAGGCTAATGTTCCACACAGCCACTTCCTTGTCTGTGCCATGCAGCCTCTGAGGTGTGAAGTTAGAAGGAAAATCTATATCAATTTCAAGTTAAGTCCCTGCTGCGTACTATGAAAATAAACTACCTTTGACATTATTTCTATAATGTGAATTGATCTACAACAAAAGCAGTTTCAGACAATGTTTAGATGTCTGCAGCCATTTTTATTAGCTTTCTTTGACATTTTGGACAGGGTATTTTTTAAATTCTTACAAGAAGCTCTCCCCTTCTTAGTTATCTGTGTTGTGCCTACCAACCTAAATTAATTTTCAATATTAGTTTTCACCAGATCTAACAGCTGAAGCTCTGCACATTCATTTTGTGTGAGTTTCAGCATTTTAAATGGATGGTGTGTATATCACAGCAATCCAGATCGCAAGTATTCTTCAACATCAGGCCACACTCCAATCATTTTCCAACACATAGGTATTTTCTTTCTCCAGTAGGAGGAAGAATTGTACCTCTCATCAAGGGAGGTACAATTGCTTTCATTTAATAGTGGGGTTGTTTTTAGCATTAGTCCCATATGGTTCCAGGTTCCATTTGTTTACATTGTTTTTACCTTCTTTACATAGAAAGGCCATCAAGGCCTGAGTCAATGAAGGATTTTTTTTCCAGCCATTTTGTTTACTTCTTCATGCTAATTTAGTACTGAAACAAAGTGAGTGTCCCAAGATCACTCAGGTGGATGCTTAAAGGAAGATTAGAACATGGCTTTACCCACTCCTACTCCAGTACTTTAATCATTATCCCAAGCTGTCTCTCAAATCTAATAGTATATGTGTAATGGTGTAAGGTAAAGATTTCCCCTGTCCAGTCGTGTCCAACTCTGGAGAATGGAACTCATCTCCATTTCTTACCTGAGGGAGCCAGCATTGTCTGAAGACATTTTCTTGATCATGTGGTCAGCATAACAATATACCAAGGGTGCACAGAATGCTGTTACCTTCCCAACAAAGTATTGCCTATTTGTCTACTGGAACTTCCATGATTTCAAACTGCTTGGTAGGCTAGATGTATTAGTATATATGTGTGCATTTTGTATGTATGTACGCTATATTGCTAAAAGTATTCACTCACAACTGAGTCTGATTATGTGGATGGGTGAGCGAATACTTTTGGCAATATAGTGTGTGTATGTATGTATGTATATACCAGTGGTGGGTTTCACATTTTTTTAGAACCTCTTCTGTAGGTGTGGCCTGCTTTGTGGGAGTGGCTTGCCAGCCATGTGACCAGGTGGGAGTGGCTTGTTGGCTATGTGACCGGGTGGTAGTGGCTTGGCAGTCATGCGACTGGGTGGGCGTGACCAACTTGTAAAATGTGGTGAAACTCACTTAACAACGCTCTTGCTTAGCAACCAAAATGTTGGCTCAGAAACTCCAGCATTTGAAGCACACAAGTCTTAAGGCTGTCAAGTTACAAGACCCTTGCACCCCTAACCCTTTAGAAAAAGAAAAACCCCAGGGGTGTTCAAACTTGACAGCTTTAAGATTTGTGGACTTCAACTCCCAGAACTCCTTCTCTCGCTCTTCATTTTGGGGAGGGAGCTGGAACCGGTTCTAAATGGCACTGTAGATTTGTGGAACCTCTTCTATAGAAGAGGTTAGAACTGGCAGGAACCCACCCCTGGTATGTACGTATGTGTGTATGAATGTATGTGAATATATTCCAGTTTAGCGTTTGCACTTATTCCTTATTGTTTAATATAAAATTTGTAGTTTATCTACCTTTAAGATGGTTGCAAACATTTAAATTAATGGATACAACAAGAGGCATGTGTGATTCTAGTTAGGATATAATAAAAATGCAGATATGACAGGCTGTACCTCCCTTTGTCTTGTCTACATTCTTATAACTAAAGGCAGGAAAAGCTATGAATAAAAACTGATGTGGAAAATCAAGATCATAAGATACCCACTGAGGCTATATCCTAGTAAGGAATCTAATATGAAATTTTCCAGTGGCTGTTCCTCTTTGTCAATTTACTTAAAGACCTATGCATATTCTTTTTTAAAAAAAGAATTTTATTAGTTTTTAAACATTTATGGGAAAAGGTAAAGGGGTACATAGAAAATTTTGGCAGCTCCCACGCTAGTGGTAGAAATCCCTCCAAATCTCACAATTTTTACAATATTAAAAACAACGTATAAAAGATAAGCAAAAACCAGAATCTTATTCTATGTTGTATCAACCATGTGTTCAATCATTTTTCCTTTGTCACTTTCTAGTATATCAACAATTACAAATATTTCAAATACCTTTATTTTTGTGACCTGAGCCTTTTCGATATTGCTCCTTCCTCCCTCCCTGTCCCCAGGTGAAGCCACAGCCCCTCTCCTTCATATCTTGTACCTTGCTACACTTTTCACTACTTTCCCTGTGTTTGTCCTCTAGAAGAGAGAAATGTTTTTTTTATGAAGGCTTCAGCCTCTTGCACTATATTAATTCTAATTCTATTTCCCTCCCAAAAGATCAACATTCCCTCTGGCAATAACCATCTAAATAAAACTCCTTTATTGTATAATTTATCTGATAAGGAGGAATACTTCATCCTTCTTTCTCTTATCTTTTTCGGAATTTGCTTAAGAATGGTGATTTCTTCATCTTTATATTTTAGTGGTCCCTCCCTTTGGGCCCCAAACACCTCATCCCTTGTGGTCCTCCTGAGAAATTTAACATGTACCTCCCTTGGAACATTATGACTTCTAGCATATGGTGAATTAATCCTGTAAACCAGATCCATATCCCACCACAGCTGTTCCTTGTCTCTCTAAATGTATTCTGCTAAAATTGTACTCATAATATCCTTAAGGTCTTCATTTTCTGTCTCTGGTAGGTTCTGGAATCTGAGAAAAAAGGACATTCTTTCAAATTCTATTTTTGCCATGAAGTTTTCCAGGTCTACATTTCCCTTCCGGATTGCCTTAACCTCCTCCCCCAGCCCAGCCTCTCCCTCCTCCAACACCACAATTCTCTGTTTATTTTCTGAAATATGATGCTTAACATCTCTGAGTTCATCTTTGAGATCTGTCACCTCTTTTTTCAACTCATTTTGACCCCTCATAATTTATTGAAACATTTGGGAAACAGATAGCTCTTTTGGGCTCTCTCCAGACCCTTCTTGTTGTAACAATGAAGTAATTTTCATTTGCTGCATGCTTGGACTGGAGGTGGCAGATGCAGGAGCCGAAAATGTCTTGCCCATTGGTGGTTTCTTAGGTCCCATTTGTCTAAGTTCAGAGATGTGTATAAGACTTTTACAAAGAAAATGGCGTCAGCAGATTGCGCAGCTGTGCCGGTCCAAGGAGGCAGGGAAATCCGAAAGTGAAGAGTTAATTCTCCTTCACAGTTCCAAGGCACCGAGGCATACCAGAAAGGGGAAGGTCAGATAATCAAAGTCCAGGAAGACCACATAACAGGGGAGGCCCCGGTCTCCCTCAGAGAGGGTAATAAAACAATATCAGAGGGGGGGGGGGTTCGAAGGTAGTTTCAAAAGGCAGCCTTCATTTGTAAGTGCAAAAACAAAGACGGAAGAGAACCATTTTGGCTCCTCCTTTCACAGGAAGAATGGAGATCTCCATAAAGTTTTTTTTTTTAAAAAGACAGCTCAGCAATCATCTCTTGTAATTGTGATAGCGATCTTTCTCACATAGTTAGTTCAAGTGACGAGTCAGCCTTTGTTCTCTCTCCATTCCAATATATAGAGAAATAGTTCAAATTCTGCTTAATCTGAGGGGGGGTAAAGAGAAGAAACACCCCCCTCTAATCTTCAGTTTCAAATAAATTGAACATGAATTTACAGTAGTCTGCTGCTTATTCTTTAATGACGATTAAGGAAATCAGGATGGCTCCCCCACCACCAGCATTCAGCCGCTCTTCCTTGGATAAACTCCTTCCTCCCGGAGCCCATTCGGCGACCCCCCCCTCCGCTCCCCGGCTCCTAGGTGAGGCTGAAAACACCCCCGCCGGCTGCCACCAATCCGGGGGGGGGGGGTTTCAGCGAGCCGCCCTTCAGCAGAAGACCTCTCAAAGGCCCCCTGTGCTCCTTACAGAGCCAACTGAGAAGACAAGCGGCGGACAGCACGTCTGTCACCAGCAGGAACCAGAAGTGATCTCTAAGACCTATGCATATTCTTGACACCATGACTTAGACCCTATGCTCTTTTCCACATAGGGAAGAAATTTAATTACAATGCATCCTTCAAATGATATTGTGTGAAAAAAGCAAAAAATAAATTGAATACAAGGGGAAATGATTGACATTTTTAAGGCCCTGGATATTTTGTGTCTACGTGTTGGTGATTTCCCTCCCCCGGATAAGGTGGGAAGTGGCAATAAGAGGCCCCTCTCAATTGTCAAGAATCTTGTAAACTTGAGATGACAATAAAAATGGCACCAAAAGTTAAATGTCTCCTCAGCTCTGTGGGTGCCACCCACTGATTTGCTGATCGAAAGACCATCATCGGGAATTTTCTGAAAGAAAGGCATAAAGAACAGATGGCAAACTAGGAAACAAACAGACCAAAAAAAAAAGCATGTGAAATGTCCCCCTCTCAAAAGAGAGTTGACAGTTCTGCTTTCATGTCATCTATATTTAAATCATACTTTGAAACGCTTAGATATTCACTTCCTAATTGGATGCTGAAGTTTTTTCTCATTGTCACTGTTCCAACTTTGACTCCCTACAATAGGTCTGATTTTTATCTGGAAATTACTGCACTGACTTTCCCAGAGGCAAGTTCCATCTTTTGGAGTGCAAAACATTCTCATTTTTTTTCTTTTCCAAAGACTTAGCAAAAGTGTCCTTTTGCTGTTTATCACTCTAAGCTTTTTCCCCTTCTGAGTGAAATATCATTGGTGTTATCTTTTAATTCAGAAATGCCATAGGGTACAAGCAAAAGGTGATTGAGTTTGTTAGATATTTCACTGATAGCTTTTCCCATCCATACAAGGAAGGAAGGAAAGAAGGAGGGAGGGGAGAGGGAGGGAGGAAGGAAAGGAGGGAGGGAGGGTTTGAAAACACCAGAATCCGTCCTAAATAAAGACTATTTTGTGTTTAAAGATTGTCCTTGTCCATATGCCCTAACTTTCATCAAAACAAATCATGCTCTGCATTCAGAAATATGGTTTAGACATTACTTTAGTTCTGTATTTCTAGTGTGCCATTCAATTATAGCTTATTTAATTTAGAGAATATTTGTTAGCCCCACACTCCAACAAACTCACTCCCTGCAAACGTGGCAAATCAGTAACATTACAATTGACAGGAATGTTTTAAAAGATCACTCTGTGAAGATGTAGCAATATTATGGCAACTGATTCAATCGCATCTTATGTAAAATCACATTACGTGTATTGATTGCTGCTAAAGAAGTTATCTGTTGGAAATCCGTTGGCACCAATAGAATAAATAACTACCTTTTTAGTAAGACTAATAATGAAGAAGCTTCTAAAACAAGCACTTAAACTTAGTCAATATGAAAGAAAATCACATGGCAAGGATGAACAGTAGTCAGTAGTATTCTGGGTTATAGGATGCAGAATTAACCAGTTCTACGGTAACCATTTTTTGGTCTCTAGGAATTAAAATCAATCAATCATAGTAGCCATTGACATGGTGGTATAGAAGCTGATCTCAAACTGTTTAACATCAGTAGTATATCATTCAACAAGGTGGATTAATTAGCATAATAATGTAATTATTTTTACAAGGGTTGGTGACTAGGAGAGGAAAAACCAATAATCAAGATAACTCCCTAATTTAAGTGATAGTGAAACCAAATTTAAAAACCAGGCAACACACAGACAGCTATCCCTGATTGAACCAATTCCTTATGTCTGCAAGAGTATGTGAAGCAGTAACAACCTAATGCCCTTACAGCAGGGGTGTCAAACTTGTGTCTGTTCTATCCCCGACCTATGACTGGTCTGCCCTGCCTGACAGCTAGCAACAGCCAAGTCGCGCCTGGTTGGCTAAGACGCGGCTTGGCTGAGCGCGGGCTGTTCAGGCTGTTACCATTGGCTGCCCTGCTTGACAGCTCCGTATAAATAGCTGTCAAGCAGGGAAAGGTGCTGAACTTCGTCTATTGCTGTTATCGTTATCTGTTCAAATAAACGCTGTTGTTCTTGCCTCAGAGTGAGTCATGCCTCATCCTTCGGCTATCTAACAGTGTCATCATGGCAGTGTCACGTGACGTATTGTGATCTTTTCCCCCTTCACTAAACCGGGTGTGGTGTGGCCAGTTTGTGATGTATCCGATCTATGGGCCATGAGTTTGACAGCCCTGCCAGAATGTTAATAGGAAGGGAGCTACCCTAACATAAAAGGCAAGCTGTTTGAGAATAAGAGAGGCCACAGCTGAGAAGGCCTTCCTGTTCTTCTCCCACTTTTTAAAAATCCTGAATTATGTTGTCATCTAATTTATTTAGCAATTGCCTCTAATTGCCTAATATGAACTAATCAGCAAAATCTTATATTGAACTCTTAGTCCCTTAATTAGCATTCATTTGCTGCTCATATGCTCAGGCATCTCTACAATGTGATTTGATTTGTACAGGTCTTGTATAAGTTTGTCATATTTATGAATCTGGAAGATTCATGGACTTCAAATGTAGCTAGTATATATGTAATTTGTCTAGGTAAACCCACACCAAATATTCCTTAAACATAAGACACATATATCACATATTCTCTCTCTCTCTCTCACACACACACATCTATCTATCTATCTATCTATCTATCTATCTATCTATCTATCTATCTATCTATCTATCTATCTATCTATCATCTATCTATCTATCATCTATCTATCTATCTATCTATCTATCTATCTATCTATCTATCTTTTATAGAGAGGCATAGGTTCATAATATTCATAACACGTATAAAATATGCCTCTGAAAAGATCAATTTATACTTTGATGCATACAAAGATACACTATATTGCTAAAAGTATTCGGTCACAACTGAGTCTGATTATGTGGACGGGTGAGCAAATACTTTTGGTAATATAGTGTACCACTTCAGAAAACAACAGATGAAACACATGCTGTCCATAGAAATGCTTATGCTATGGAGAAAATTATGGCAACAATATGATAAGGTAGGAATACCACTATAAACTTGAACATTGGATGCTATCTAACAAAATGAAATTCAATGGTGAAACAAGGCTCTACATCAGTGGTGGGTTCCGGATCCCGTTGCAACCAGTACGGTGCAACGGGGCCTGGCAGCCATCACATGAACATGTGCAGTGCGTTCTTACCTCCTGCGATGCTCCATGACGCCTCCACGACACTTCAGCTACTTGGCGGAGTGCCACGCAGGCGCCATATGCTCCGTGTGTGGAAACGCCGAAGAGCTGAAATACAGGTAAGGACGGCGGGCGGGCCCTCTGGAGTACCATGCCAGAACATTACCCGGTGTTTCCAGCAGGCACTGGTATGCCCGTACCAGGGCATACTGCCTGAAACCCATCACTGCTCTACATTTAGGCAAGAAAAATAAAATGCCCAAGTGCAGTATTGGTGGTACCTCACCCAATAATAGTAACTGTGAGAAGGATGGAGTCCTTTTGGACAATCACTTAAATATGAGCTAGCAGTGTGCTCCAACTGCCAAAGAAGCCAACACAGTACTAGGCTGCATTAACAGAGGGATAGAATCAAGATCATGTGAAGTGTTAATACCACTTTATAATGCCTTGGTAAGGCGACACTTGGAATACTGCATCCAGCTTTGGTTGAAACGATGTAAAAAATATGTTGAGACACTAGAAAGAGTTCAGAGAAGAGAAACAAAGATGATTAGGGGATTGGAGGCTAAAACATATAAAGAGTGGTTGCTGGAATTGGGTATGTGTACTTTAATGAAAAGAAGGACTAGAGGTGATATGATAGCTGTGTTCTAATATCTCAGGGGCTGCCACAAAGAGGAGGGAGTCAAGCTATTTTTCAAAGCAACTGAGGGCAAGACAAGAAGCAATGGATGGAACCTAATCAAGGACAGAAACAACCTAGAACTAAGAAGAAATTTCTTGACAGTTAGAATAATTAATCAGTGGAACAACTTGCCTCCAGAAGGTATGAATGCTCCAAATCTGGAAGAAATCTCCAACATTTGTTCCAACTCTGTTATTCTATTCTATTCTATTCTATTCTATTCTATTCTATTCTATTCTATTCTATTCTATTCTATTCTATTCTATCTTGTTTTGTTCTGTTCTGTTCTATTATATTATATTCACAAATAGCTTCTGAGTAAACTGATTAAACTCCAAATGAGGGGGGAAACCCAAGTAACAACAATTAATTAATTAATTAGAGCAATTAATTATTTTAAATACCCCTTGCTTTCTTGTATTTTAAAAATATTTTATTTTTAGGAATTTCATATACATAACTTTAAGACAGGCTGTACATTATAGTGGGGATGGAGTGTAGGGTATGCTATTATTCCCTTGTGCCAACATGCTCTTTATGTAAAAAAATACTATGTTCAAAAGATTTTAAATGTTGATCTTCCCTTCAAACATAAAATGCAAAGTTATCTGCAATATTAGACCAGTGCAATATATTTTGTTGATTTATTTTCTTGAGCAAGGCAATAGAAAAGTTTCTCCCACTTTCTTCATCTCACACACAACAGCTGCCTAGACTGATAACAAAGGGTTATTTTAAGACTGGAAACCAGATCTTATCTGAATTTGTATTATAATTTAGGGAGCCCAGATTATATGAAACACAGTTCTATGTTTCAATAGAAAGGTATGTTCAGGAAATTAAGGGAAATAATGGCGGAGAGGAGGCACCTTCCACCTGTGGAGATCAGCAACTGATTTCATAATAGAACAGACAATGTGCATCATTCCAATCTCTACTTCACACATCTTTACTGTAAGTATAAGAGATATTACATTACAGAACTGATGGACCACCTTGTGAAAGTGAGTTCGAATTACAGTGTGGCCTTGCTGTTTTCCATGGTACTCAGTTATCTCATAACAAATTTCAGACTGTCCTGGAAAGTCTCATGATCCTTAGTGATGGTAAACAGAATTGGGGAAGATAAGAAGAAGACAGTCTATTTGTATGAATAACTGAATAGTTAATAAAAATACAGAATATTGTAGGTTTATAGAACTTACAGAAAAAAAGAAAGAAAAAGAACTGTGGGATATTTAAAGTGATCTTAGGATAGGCACATAGTTGCCCCACAGAGGTATTCATTTTCACAAAAGTCAGGTAAAATAGGAGTGGGAGGGAGAGTTTGATCTCTCACTTTAGCTCATAGCCACATACTAAGAAAGTGTGACTCCTTTTGCTTTCAAATTCTCCCAAATTCAGCTCTTATCCCCTGCTGTTTACCCATTTTGCCAGAAGGTGGGGTAAAAGCATGTATATACATCCCGCACTAATATCTTCACATAGGTGGGTGTCCCTAAAACCATTTGGATACTTTAACATTAGGCTCAGCAGCTCTCTGGCAGTTGGGAATATTGTTTCAGAGCGTTTTGTGATCACAGAGAAATGAAAATATATTTCAGATGACTTCCACACTCGACTCTCCCTTTTTCCTGTTCTTCAAGAGAAGTGTGTGGAAGATATGCATAACAGTGTAAAGCCAATATCTCTCTTCTGCAATAGCCTAAGGGAAGGTAGACAGATACACTTAGATAAATGCTCTGCAGCTTTACAAAGTAGATGAAGCAACAAATATTTGAGGGGAGGGACGTTATCTTTGTCAGACCTTTGAAGGGCCTTGAAAATATGAAGAAAACTTGATGTTGTGTTTTTTTTCTCTCTCTGTCCACCATCAGTTGTTTTCTCCTTCCTTTAATTGCAGGGGCCCAAAATAGTGTCTATAAGTCAACATAGCTACACCATAATTCTGTACTTGGCAAATATTGTCCTGCCCTTTAAATATCAATGAGGGAGGATAGTTGTATACTCTGGTCCTATTTTAGATTTCATAAAGGATTTTGGCCTTAAAAAATTGACCTTTTGCTGTAACTAGAAATATTATGTTTTATAAGACTGCATTCTTGGCTCTCTCCATAAATTGATTAAAAACACAGCACATTGTGGCAAGAAAAAAAAAGTCATTCTGGCAGTCCCCTAATATAGCATAATATACATTCTTATTCAAAGTACATCTCATTGTGCTCAACGGAGCTTATTCCTATATAAGTGAATTTAGAACTGCAGACATAGTGCATTCACTTGTCCTTTATCTATTATTAAGAGAGACTCTTGTTTATAATATTCCCAGCACTTTGGGTTACGGCAGTATTAATCAAATATTCAGTAGTAGTTGGGGAAGA
The DNA here is from genome assembly GCF_964273705.1 of Natrix helvetica. Classification (NCBI taxonomy): domain Eukaryota; kingdom Metazoa; phylum Chordata; class Lepidosauria; order Squamata; family Natricidae; genus Natrix; species Natrix helvetica. The sequence continues at coordinate 86,041,940 of NC_138548.1, forward strand.
ACATGCTTGTATCTTTTTTTAAGTATGCAGAGTCAAGCCTGAGAACCAGTTTGTAATGGCTAAGGTGCCAGAGTAGAAACTAGGAGATGGTGAGTTCTAATCCTACTTGTGCATGAAGCCAACTGCATGATTTTGGGTCAGACATTCTTTCTCGGCCATAGCAAGGAGACAATGGCAAACAACTTCTGTAACATATTGCAAAGAAAACTGCAGGGAGTTGTCAAGAATCAACACTGAATCAAAGTCACACACCCACACACACACACTCACGAAGAGTCAAGATTATGAGGCAAAACTGTGAGAGCAGGGAAGCCAAGTCTTACAGTATATGACAGCTAGTGTGGCATGATGGCTATGATTTTAGGCTAGAGACACAAAGACCCAAGTTCCTTAACTAGGCAAATGCAATGGCCCAGTCATTCTCTCTCCCTCAGCCAAACCTACTTCACAGGCTTTTGTGGCAAAAATTAGGAAAAGTGCCATCTGTGAATGTTAACTTGAATTATTTAGTGAAAGGTAGGCTATAATCTAAGAAGATTTTTTTTAAAAAAGGCAATTTCTTACTGATCCCTATAAATATTACATTACAAACTTTGAGAGGCGAACTAGACATCTGAATTTGGAGACAAAACTTACCTGTTGGATAGAATGGGACTTTCAAGGCACAAGTTTCCCACTATAGTTTTAAGGAGACTACATGTATTTCCACATAGTAGCATTGTGTTTTTCTTAGACCAGTAAAGAGATTGGATTTTCTGATCCAAGTGACTCTGAGTGGAATCTGAAAGGGGGGCATGTGCAAAGGGGGGCATGTACAAAAGTGTGTGGGGTCAATCACTATAACAGCCTTCTTGACATTTTTTACCACCCTGAACATGTTTCTGGTGGCTGCTGTATTTTCCATTTTCTCATTCTGAAATAAGTCCCATTCACTCTTCCTTTGTTACAATTAGGAATTAGTTAGCATGGCAGTTAGTACTTCAAAAATCATCCATAAATCTTTGGGAATCACATAAGCATAATGTTTAACTGACATTTATTCATGGAGACATGATTTTTCCCTAGTTCCTTTGAAAACTAAAAAAAAAAAAGTTTTAATGACTTTTAAAGGAGCTACAGGTTTGTTTCCATGCTCACTAAAAGCTTGTGGTTGTACTCATATGAAGTCAAAAGTACTTCTTCCAAATCTTTTCAAAACATGCATAATGCTATGAGTCAGTTATTTATGTGGAAACTAGATATAGTTGATTCATGATATCGAGTTGTCTTCTAGAGAAATTATTACGGTTAGTCATGCATTCAGGTGGGATGCGGTGGCTCAGTGGCTAAGATGCTGAGCTTGTCAATCAGAAGAGAGCAGTTTGATGGTTTGAATCCTTAGCTTCCTGTAACAGAGTCAGCTCCCAGCTTCTGCCAACCTGGCAGCAAGCACATAAAAATGCAAGTAGAAAAATAGGAACCACCTTTGGTGGAAAGATAACAGCGTTGCGTGCACCTTCGGCATTTAGTCATGCCAGTTACATGACCACAAACGCTGGCTCTTTGACTGTGAAACAGAGATGAGCTCTGCTCCCTAGAGTCAGGAACGACTAGCACATATGTGCAAGGGGACACTTTTAGCTTTACACACATTCAGATACATGTTTAGACTAAATTTCACATTTTTGTCCACCTATTGAAGGCTTTCCAAGGACCTATGATAGGCAGATATTGTTGTTTGATGGTATTAAAGATTAAGTTGTTTCAAATAAAGCTTCTTTTCCTATTGACTTATGGTGATTTTTGGCAATGCCAATGGTATTCAAGGGGTGCTCCAAATGGGTTTGGATTGCACCCAAGGCACCTATCACTGTTAATACTATTTTGGCGTTCTTTTCCACAGTCATTCTACTTCTATTCACAGGTCTTATTTTTTTGGGGGGGGAGATTTTCTCCAATTCTTTCTATTCTGTTCTGTAGAATCATTCACTCTCCAGACCTTTCTTATTAACAATTCTTAAGTCTGGAGCATTGTGTGGCAGATGCTTCTTTCTTTGAATTATAAAGTCTTGGAGTACTTCAGTCTTTTATTTTCTATTATGTTGTCTATTTTTTCTGCCCCCCACCCACCCCCAGTTCTTGCTTGGAGACAAGTGGAATTTCTTGCAGATATTCCAATGTGCAATTGTTGATATTTTGTCATGCTATTATTTATAACCAACCTTATTGCAGCAGCTAACTAGATGATCTACTGATTCCTTAGCTTCTTTGCAGAGGTGGCATTTGCTGTCTGTTAGTATCTTTACACTTCTGGTTATATATGTATTTCATACAGTTTTTGATCATCCATGTAAAAGAGGTCAAATAGCCTGGCAGATGTTTGATAATCATGCCCTGACTTGTTTACTATGGTTGACAGAAGTATAATGCAATAAAAACAATAGTGTTGATAGTGAGCCTCCATGAAAAATTCCTTTTTTAAATTTCTCCTGGTCTATCACCATTGACAGGCAACTGTGTCTTCCATTGTACCAATGATCTTTGCACAAGGTTTCTGATGTTTCTACTTGTTGGTGCTTGCTCCTCCAAAAATCTGGCAAAGCGTCAAATGCCTTCTTGTAATCAACCTCCAACATTCAATCTCTCTTCTCTTGCAGTTTTTCAAACACCATTGTGTCAATTAGCAACTGATCTTTAGCTCCTCTGTTATTTGGACAGTTTCCTTTCTGCTCAGGTGGAAAGATGCTGTTGGACTACATCAGCTCCATACATCAGCTCCACATCTGTTTGAAATTTGAAAGTTGCAGTTACTGATAAGCTGGTAATTGATTGATAATTATATTGTTGGTTTGAGCTCTGAGCTTGCCAGTTTGATTGCAAACGTTCTATCCCCATTCAAGGAGACATCTTCAGTGAACTTTGGATTGTGCTTGTCTGGCCCCAGACCAAACCAAACTACTAATTTTCAAAGGCATGGTCTATAATTACCTGGTTCTTTCCCTTTTGTTCATTGTTTGATCAATTTTGCCAGATTTTGTCAATTTCTGCACAGATAGTATCTTCCTTATCATCTCCTCCTCTGAAGGGGTGTTTTCACTCTTCCACTGCTGCACACACACAATTCTTGCTGCTGTAAAGATGTGTAATATTAGGTATATTGCCCCCTTTATCATAGCCATATGATATAATGCTTAATAAAAATAATTCTGGCTTAAACTCTATATGTTGTCTGGTCATTGTTTCTAACCACATATGAATTTGTATCCAAAATTTCCTTGCCTTTATAAAGGTCCACCACATGTGGTAATATGTGCCAGGTATTTGTTTACATTTACAATAGTTTGGGGACATATTGCTAAACATTTTGGCCAATATTGCTGGGGTAGATGCCATCTATAGAATATTTTTAAGAGATTTTTCCTTATATTATGTGGCCACTGTCGTTTTCCAATTTCTCTCCCAAAGCTTCTCAGCCTTTTGGCTAAGATCAAGTGTAATATCTCCCAAAGCTTTTGCCATTTATCCAAATCTATATTATATCCAAAAATGTTAGCCCATACTATCATCATCTCTTTAACTTGTTGTTCCTCCATTTTATAATTTAATAAATAATTGTATAGTATCCTTATCAATTTGTTATCAGTCCCCACTAATATCTTCTCCAATGTTGTTAGTTCTGTATAAAAAAAAAACCTTTATAGGGGCTGACCAATTTTTGATTTACCTCTTCTCACCATTTTTTTTAATCCAAGCTGCATCTTGTATTTTTTTGGGTTGCCCCAGAACTGTGCCCAGAAATGCATCGTTTCTTTTTTGTCAAGCATTGGCTTCTTCATTGCAGTTCCTTGATTGACAAATTGATTGAAACATTTCTGATTCAATTGAAATTGAAGATTCTGCCTAAAGTGTGGAATTCGAGCTTCATATCTGCTAATTTTCATAGCTAAGTAAAAAGTAAAAGGTTCTTCAGTGAAAGAAGACAAAATGGAAATTTCAGCATGCTCATTAAAAATTCCTACTGCATCTTCTGGGCATATATTGCATATGAATGAGTGAAAAATTAAATAATTATTTTTCAATGAGTGGTTAAATTAACAATCAATCCTGAGTGAAAGGATATAGACTTGGGAATTTTTCACTGACCCATATCAAACATATAAAGAGAAAAACTATAGAAGATCTGCACTTCTATAAATGGCAATTGCTTCTTAGACCAAAACAAATTCCGTTGCATATGATTTTTAATCTGTACTGTCTTTTGTTCTGAAATGGTGTTTTCTCATTTTACCTGCAGGATTGGTGGTACCCACAAGAAGATAGCTGCAGAAAATTACTCCCCACTAAAAAATCCTCAAATTATTTGTAGCTTATTTTACTATGCACATCTTGATGTGTTACTACATTATCCTGAATTGTTTAGTTTTGATATAACTGTACAGCAGTATGTGAATTGCACAATATTTCTGGTGTTCAGAAAGATGAATTTGAACTTGTTGAATCATTGCAAGATAAAATAAGACAGCATCTGAAAGACAATCTATGACTTGTGATTTGAAACGGTAATAGATTCTCCCATTTGAGCAGGAAATGTCCATCATTCTGAAACCATAGCCTCTGCAGTGACACTTTCTCAAAGAGTCTTGGGAAGAAAGAGCATTTCAAATCGAGACGCAATATGCTATCTACAGCACCACTGATGCATCAAGGTATTGTGCAGAAAGGGTAAGCAATTTTGTACCATTTTCTGGTCCATTAAATGTGATGCCAAAGCATCCATGCAACACTTATGCAAGTTAAACTTCAAATACATGCTATAGATTTGACAACAGTTCAAGGTAGCAGACCCTATTAAATCTGCTCACACACAGTCTAAGAACTTTCCTGTAAATATAGGCAGTTATCTTTCCAGAAAACTTTTCATTTAATTGATAGCAAGCAAGAAAGAATCAATCCAGCATCCATCAAACATTGTCCTCCTGTGAAATATTCAAAGACCTTTATTAAATATACTGAGGAATATTTGCAAATTGAAGACAGTTGAAATGACCCCCAAAATAGCCAATACTACAGAACATTTTTTATATTTAAAGTATCTACTTATTGATGCAACTCAATCACTTAATCAACGTATAATAAGAGATATAGTTTTGTTCTATGAATACAGTAGTCTCCACTCTACTACTAATATTATTTCAATTCAGGGGTGGGTTCCAGCAGGCACTACTGTTGGTTCGCTTGTGTGCATGCTATACGCGTACTTTGCACTTGATACACTTTGCACGCTCATGCACAGTACAATTAAAATTGTTCTGCGCATGTGCAGAACTGAAAAACAAGATGGCGGCACCTATGGCACTTGGGGAACCTGTTCGGGGGAGTGGCAGGTCTTGGCCGCTGTTGGTTCCAGTGACCCAGGCTGCCAAATTACTCCTGGTTCGGCCGAACTGGTTTGAATTGGTAGGAACCCACCACTGTTTCAATTGTAAGATCATGTTATCAGAAAATTTACAACTCCGGTAGCTCCCCCACATCCAGCAAACTAAATTAAGGGGGGACTTTCATGCTGTATAATGATCTTGAGAAAGATACATAGAAATATATGTTCAGGCTTGTAGCCTTTGCCTAAGTATTATGAAGATGTTTGTTTGCTTGCTTGCTTGCTTGGCTTTCTGGAGATGAGCTCTTCCTTTAGCCTTTAATTGGCATGCTGCATCCTCATTTCCAATAGCAGGTAGGGTATTACAAACACTAAATAGTATTTAATGTTTAAAATAATTAAACTGTCAGATTTGATTACTCATCATGTATTTCGCATTTTCCACTTCTGTCACATTTCAAATTAGCATTTGGTAGCATTTTATATAGTGACTTGGGTTGGTGCTTCCTAGCTTCTGATGGCAAAGGGTAGAATCTCAAATTGTGTACATTTGGTACACATCAGCATCTCCCTCTAGTTGGACTAATTAGAAAAAAAAATCCAATACAGATATATTTTTTTTAAAAAAAGGATCTTATGTGGGTAAACTGCTGCTATTAGGTGATAAAACTATTTTATATATCATATTTCCGTATTGGCACTGCCAATTTTTAAGCTCCCTAACAAACATACACCCCCCCCCAAAAAAAAGCTAAGCTATGGTACCTTATTTAATGTACTCAGATTACAAATATTGGAGCAATTGATAGAAACTAATCAAGGAGAAAAACAACCTAGGACTAAGAAAAAAAAATTCTAACAGTGAAAACAACTAAGCAGTGGAATGACTTGCCTTCAGAAGTTGTGGATGCTCCATCACTGGAGACTTTTAAGAAAAGACTACACAGCCACTGGTCTGGAATGGTATAGGGCAGTGATGGCGAACCTATGGCACGCGTGCCACAGGTGGCACACGGAGCCATTTGTCAGGGCATGCATGTGCACGCTGGCCAGCTGAGTTCACCCTTTTTTAAAGCCATTTTTCGCCCTCCCCAGGCTCCAGAGGCTTTATAAGAGGAGGGAGGGTGAAAAGAGCCTCCCCCACTGGAGGCCCTCCGGAGGCTTCATGAGCTTCCCTGAAGCCTCCGGAGTGCAAAAAACTAGCCCTATGGCCAAACCGGAAGTTCGGGAACGGACTTCCGGTTTGCTTGGAGGTTCATTTTGACTGCTCCGGAGGCTTTAGGGAAGCGTCCTGAAGGTCCCTGAAGCCTTTGGAGGGCTCAAAACGACCCTCCGAGCAAATTGGAAGTGACTTCCGGTTTGCTCGGAGGTTCATTTTGACTGCTCCGGAGGCTTTAGGGAAGCGTCCTGAAGGTCCCTGAAGCCTCTGGAGGGCTTCCGGGGGGGGAGGCTGTTTTCTCCTTCCCCAGGCTCCTATAAAGTCTCTGGAGCCTGGGGAGGGCGAAAAAGCATGCAAAAAATGGGGGGTCGCACCTGTAGTGTGTGCATGTGCACTGGGGGGGTCATGCATTGCATTATGGGTGTGGCATGCCTGCACACGACTCCCCTGCGCTCCCTCCACTTATGGCATGCGAGCCAAAAAAGGTTTGCCATCGCTAGTATAGGGCTCCTTCTTGTACAGGAGGTTGGTCTAGACATCCTCCAAGGTCCCTTCCAACTATGTTATTCTGAGCCTTTCTGTCAATTGCTACTATGGTGATTCTGAAACAGATCTCCCCCTATCCTTATTTTAGGAATGAGGCAGATTTTTTTTTTGATACTAAACCATTGTATGTTTGATATTTGGAGCCTTAGTTATGAGTCTTCTTTCTCTTTTTTCCATCACTTCCTACCTGAACCTGTTACACACACCATATGTGACTATAGTACAGTGGTTGAAATTATCTCCCTGAAAGAAATATTGTCTCCATTGTCTACTCCATTGTCTCGTTTGTCCTTCTCATCTTACAAAAAGACAAGTTCAACAATGGCATAGAAAATACAATGCTGTTTAAGAGTGCAGCTCATCTGTTGTGTTAATGACCAGAGTAAGAATATGGTAGGGCTGAGGGTGTCTTAGAAATGAAGAGTGCTTGTTACATTTAATTTAACATTGCTTAGTTCTAATTTCTTGGTTTATACTACTCTGGGGGAAAATAGTATCATCTATTTAGGGTTGATGAGAAAGAGTCATAGAGCTCACATTAAGGTGTTTATTTTTTTTTATTTATTAAATTGTTATGCTACCCATCTCCCCTATGAGGTGACAAATGACCTTTCAAATATGTTCACCTAATTTTGTGCAGAAAAATTGAGTGGACAGTTACAATGAATTTCTCCAAATTTCTCCAGGGGAAAGATATCCCCCCCCCAAATATTTTTTTCAAGGACAGGATTCTCCCTTAGTTTTAAAAAGTGGGCCACTATTGTAAAAGCCCAATAAGAATTCTTTCTTGACATTTTCTCTTGGGACTTAATTAAAATGTGCAATTCCAGGAAGGTGCCAACACTGTAACATAGGCATTCACAAGTATCACTTAGTCAGCTTAACACAACCTAAAGGCAACAATACCGTACTCTATGTATGAGAAGTTGTTCAAAATTTTATCCTCATTTTAAATGGCTTCTAAATCAAGTTGTCTTTCTTTAGATTGTATGAGAATAGGTAGAAAAAACTGTAGGAAAATATTCTCAGTTTATTACCGATTCTTCTACTCAGCATACACAATTCCAGAAATTAGATAACATAACAGAACCCAAATACAGCCCAGAGAAATTGGATATTTTTCTTTACTCTGATATTAGTCAGACTTCAAAAAAAAAAAAAGCAATTAAAATATAACAATAGATAAACAACAAAGCATGTCATTTCTTCATTTGCAAAATCTTTGGCTTTCATTATCATTGTCTGTATAGTAGTAATGAGTTTCTGCTTCTAGTGGAAACAGAAACAACATAGACACAATAGACTATTTTATGTAGCAAGGCTTGTTTGCTGCTTTGAATCATTTTATAACAATGCCTGTATTAGCTGGAGAAGACTGGAGCTTAAATTTTACTATCTGATAGACTTCAAGGTTGGTAGTGTTCTTTTAGGAACACACAGATTGTTAGCAAGGGTAATTATGGTTTCTTAAAAGCACCTCAAGGATAGACTGTTCACTTCTGTTCCTAAACACACACATGGAATATTTGCAGTGTACTTTATAGATATATTTTTAAAAAACTTGATAAAGGAGAACATTTGTAACTTGGGGTTGAAATAGTGTATGTGTGTGTTCGTTGATGCCATTTGATCTTGGTTTTTTTTTTTAACCCAAATTATGTAACATCACCAGTACTAGTAAGGAGTGAAGTTTGTTTTCACTCTAGTTTATATCCTAGAGGATTGCCCTTTAGTGTTGATGGGATAGTCTTGGTGGTTCTTTGGTTGGTTCTTTGGTTAGGCTGTTTACTGCTAGTTTGTTTGGCTTCTTGACTGTTAGTCTGATGTTAATCTTAATAATAATAATAATAATTAATAATAATAATAATAATTTGAATTTATTAGCCGCTCCCTTTCCAGGCAGGACTCGGAGCGGCGTACAATGGGCATATAAAACATAAAACATGTGTACAAACACACAAACATACATATATACAAAGACACACATGCACGGAGGAGGTAACAAATTACAACATTTAGACAGTTAAAAATCACCATTAAAATACCCCAATTGTAAAAAACCCAATGTACAATTAAAATTTAAAATTTAAAAAGACAGTCAGGAGGAGTGAGAAAAATTACGGTTGAGCCAGGCCAGATAATTGAAAGAGGTGGGTCTTCAGCTGTACACGGAAGGAGCGGAGATCGGAAGTAATCCTGATGTCACGGGGGAGGTCATTCCACAGGGCTGGGCCCATCACAGAGAAGGCTCTGCTCCTGGGTGTCGCCCCCCGACACTGTTTGGCGGACGGCACCCGGAGAAGTCCCTCTCTGTGTGAGCGAATTGGTCGTAGGGATGTGTGGGGCAGGATGCGATCCTGCATGTAACTAGGCCCTGTGCCATGAAGCGCTTTAAAGATCATAATCAAAACCTTGAAACGCACTCGTTAGACCACAGGAAGCCAGTGCAGCTCGCGCAGGAGAGGTGTTACAGGGGAGTATCTAGTCCTCCCCATAATCACCCGCGCGGCCACGTTCTGGACCAACTGTAGTCTCCGAGTGCATCTCAAGGGAAGCCCCATGTAGAGAGCATTGCAGTAGTCCAGGCGAGACGTCACTAGCGCATGGGTGACTGTGCGTAGGGCATCCCGGTCCAATAAGGGGTGCAATTGGCGCATCAGGCGGACCTGATGGAACGCCCCCCTTGCCACGGCTGTTACATGGTCATCCATGGACAGCCGGGCATCTAGGAGGACGCCCAAATTGCGCACCTGTTCCATGGGGGCTAGTTGCACGCCCCCGATGGCCAGAGATGGAAGCACCTGGTTGAACCGGGAGGCCGGAAGCCACAGCCACTCCGTCTTGGAAGGGTTGAGTTTTAGTCGGTTGCCATCCATCCAGACCCGTACGGCCTCCAAACACCGGGACATCATTTCGACGGCCTCATTGGGGTGGTTCGGGGTGGAAATGTATAGCTGAGTATCATCAGCATAGAGATGATATCCCACCCCAAAACCACGGATGATCTCGCCCAGCGGTTTCATGTATGTGTTGAACAGGAGAGGCGAGAGCACCGATCCCTGTGGCACTCCACATGTGAGTGGCCTCCGGGTCAATCTCTGCTCCCCTGCCAACACACGTTGCGTCCGGTCAGAGAGGTAGGAGCCAAACCACCGTAAAACGGTGCCCCTGACTCCCAACCCCTCTAGCCGGTGCAACAGGATACCATGGTCGATGGTATCAAACGCCGCCGAGAGATCTAATAGGACCAGGATAGAGGAACAACCCCTATCTCTGGCCCTCCAGAGATCATCAACCAATGCGACCAAGGCCGTCTCCGTGCTGTGCCCGGGTCGGAAGCCGGACTGGCACGGGTCTAGATAATCATTTTCCTCCAGGTGACGTGGGAACTGCTGTACCACCACACTCTCTACAACCTTTGCTAAGAAAGGAAGGTTGGAGACTGGACGATAATTGACTAGGTCCGTTGGGTCCAGGGAAGGCTTCTTGAGCAGGGGCCTCACCACCGCCTCTTTCAAGATGGCCGGTAGAGACCCCTCACCCAACGAGGCGTTCACTAGGCCCAGGAGCCAGTCGCGCGTAACCTCCCAGGATGCCAGTACAAGCCAGGAGGGACACGGGTCCAATAAACATGTGGTGGGTCGCAGACGTCCACGCAACCTGTCCAAATCCTCGATGGCAACTGAGTCAAACTCCTCCCAAAGCGGTCCCTCAAGACTCGCCACGGGCGTCTCTACTGAACCACTGAAAGGGGCCCATCCCATCCGGATTTGAGCGACTTTGTCCTGTTGATATTTCCCAAACTCCTCTGCTCTGCCCTGTAAAGGGGCTTCCCGCGGTCTCTCAAACAAGAGGGAGCGAGTCACCCGAAACAGGGCGGCAGGGCGGTTATCTGCGGACGCAATAAGAGCGGCGCAATGTTGACGTTTGGCCGCTCTTAATGCCACGAGGTACGTCCTCAAATAGGCTCGTGCCTGTGCTCGGTCAAATTCGGAACGGGAGGATCTCCAACGACTCTCTAGGCGTCTCTTGTGGCGTTTCATCACCCTTAGCTCCTCTGTAAACCAAGGGGCCAGGGTGGTTCGTCGCCGCAGGAGAGGCCGCAAAGGCGCCACCCGGTCTAGGGCCCCGGCAGTCGCACTATTCCATGCGTCTACCAGGTCCTCCACTCGGGGGCGGGTCAGGTCCACAGGAGGTGGCCCAAGCTCCGTCTGGAACCTATCTGGCTCCATCAGGCGCTTGGGGCGGAACCATCTAATACCTTCCAGTTCCACCTCCTCGTGGCGGGGGGTAGCACCAGGGAAGTCCAGCCGGAGAAGTGAGTGATCCGACCATGACAGGGGAATAATGGCTGGATCCCCTATTCCCAGATCACTCATCCACTGGCCAGAGACAAAGACAAGATCCAGCGTGTGGCCTCCCTCGTGAGTAGGGCCCTGAATTAACTGGGTCAGGTCCATGGCTGTCATGGAAGCCATGAACTCCCGAACCCCCTCAGACACTTATCCCATCGACGGCAGATTAAAATCCCCCATCACTAAAAGTTTGGGGGTCTCAACCGCCACCGATGAGATCAGCTCAAGGAGTTCAGGCAGGGCCGCTGACGTATAGCGAGGAGCCAGGTATACTATCAGCAGGCCCAACTGCCTCCCTGGGCCCCATCTCACGACAAGGGACTCACACCCGGATGTCTGTGGCACGGTGAACTCTCTCGGCTCTAAGTCTTCCCGGATAATCACTGCTACCCCGCCGCCCCTTCCCTGGGCCCGAGGCTGGTGAAATGCTCGATAACCTGGCGGGCACATTTCCACGAGGGGTAGACCTCCCTCGTGGTCCAACCAGGTCTCGGTTATTCCTGCGAGGTCCGGCTCCCCCTCCAAAATTAGATCGTGGATGAGGGGGGCCTTATTGACAACGGACCTCGCGTTGCATAACAGCAGTCTCAGGCCTTGGGTCTGTAGATCCTGACCACCTAGTATGCAGGGGTTGGTACAAACGACCGGGAATGACCAAAAACCCCGGTCTCCCAACCGACTACGCGCTCTTGAACTGTCCTCGCACCTGCCCCTCCCCACGACCGTTGGTATCAAAGAGCCCTGCACAGGAATGCTATCTCCCCTCACCTCCCCCACTCCGCTCCCTCCTCCTTCGACCACACCTAGATGCCTGGCTCTCCCATCCCTCCTGACCTGTTCCCCCCCTCCCATCCCTGGAACCCCTTATAATTTTTAAAAAGCTATTAATTAAAAAACCCCTCAATGTGCGCTTCCTCCACCTCTCTGGGTTAATGAACCCGTCCTCAAGGTGGGCCCTCGAAAGGGCAGGAGGCCATACCTGCGAAAGGGGGGACTCTCGCAGTAGCAGTAGGTCAGACCTTGTGTACATGAGAATCATACAAAAATCATACAGTTATATCACGGGGCAAGATTATTTCAAGTGCTGAAGATGGAATCATAGTTTGTCGTGAAATTGTCCTTACCCTAGATGGAAAGGGTAAGTTGGTGGGCTAGCCGACTAGCTAGATTTATCTAAGGAGGCGCTCAAGATGGTATTGGAGCCGATTAAAGCAGGATGTTAATGAGAGAGCCATAGTCATGATAATAAAGAAAATAAAGAAAATTGATGGAAATCGAAGTTTTGGCAAGGGAGGCAGTTGTCAACAGGGGTAGAAGGGAAAAAGTCAAGCCTTCAGCAGATGACCACCAATCCCCCCGGTGTCTCTCCTCCATGTCCAGGCCCAGGGGAGAATGGCCATCTGCCTCCTCGGGGGTCCTGGAGCTCATCTTCCCGGGGGCTGTTGTTCTCAAATCCGAGACCGCCATAGCTCCCTGAGGCTTTCCCAAGCCTCCTGGAGTTGGCAGCACTCTCTCTAGCCCCCCCGGGCCTCGTTCTTCTTCTTGCAACTCCCCTGGAGAACCAGGGGTCATGGCGACCAGAGGGTGTGGCGCTCGGTGTCTCCGACTGCCTCCCCCGCCGCCGCCATCGCCAAACCCTTGCTGCCTGAGCTGTGCGAACCGCCAGGGCAATCCTCACCTCCGACATTGATCTTCAAAGCTTGCCACTCTGGCCTGCTTCCCTCCAGTCTTCTTCGCTCAGCTCCACCCTCCACCAGCCGCTTCCTTTTGTTCTACCCGACTCCATTCCACAGAACGCGGCTGTTCACCAGCTCCTCGGCCAGCACGTCTCCAAGCCTCCATGTCTCCACGCGCTTCTCCGCTCGGCGCCTCTCGCCCAACCAGCCGACCACCCGATCACCCTGCCCAACCAGTCCAAGCCAGGACAGAGCCGGGGGTGGTCGCCGACAAATCCCGACCCTCAGAATAAAACCGAGGGTCGGCAGCACCCCGCCCAGCAGGGAGGCCCCTCCGCAATCATACGGAGCTCACAGATCGGCCGCCATTCCCTCCGGAAGCTCCTCCTCCGTTGCTGTAATCTTGGTGTTATTCAATGCTCATCTGGGGGTTGATTACTGGTGAAGAGGTGTTTTGGTCATCTTGTGGTGGTACAGTGGTTGGAGTGCAGTACTGCAGGCTACTTCTGCTGACTGTTGGCTGCCTGCAATTTGGCAGTTCGAATCTCAGCAGGCTCAAGGTTGACTCAGTTTCCCATCCTTCTGAGGTCAGTACAATAAGAATCCAGATTGTTAGGGGCAATATGCTGACTCTGTAAACTGCTTAGAGAGAGCTGTAAAGCACTGTGAAGCTGTATACAAGTCTAAATGCTAATGCTACCATATTGCTATTGTTTGTTTTGGGGGCTTGTTGTCTCTTTTGAATGTTATGTAGATGTTCATTATGTCTAGGTGCCTATTGATGGCCAATCTGTGAGAGTGCCAGGCTTCCAGGAATTCTCTAAAGGTCATTGTTCAAATATTAAAAATTGTGTACTTGGTTCAGGTGCCAGGCACACAATCATGACACTTGTGTGATACCCTCCCATACATATAGTTACTTTGCTGTTCTGATAAAAACTGCACTATTGCATTCCTGTAAAAGTATGGGGTGTTGTTTGAAAAGACATATTTATGGAATTAACTTAAGGCATAAAAGTAGTAAAGAAAATAATAATATTACTTTGGAATTTAAATAGAGAAGCCTGTCACATAACACTCCAGACTTAGCAATTGTTGATAAGAAAGATCAAAATATCTGGAGAGTGGATATGGCAGTACATGGACATAGCAAAATAGAAGAGAAATAACTGGAGAAAATAACAAAATGCAAAGACCTGCAAATAGAAGTAGGATGACTGTGGCAAAAAAACAAAATTAGCCAATAGTAATAGGCTCCTTGAGTACAATCCCAAAATATCTGGAGAGCCACTTCAACACCATTGAAATTGATAAAATCATTATAAGTCAATTGTAAAAGATTGGTTTATTTGGAACAACTTACATCCTGTGTGTTAACACTGTCAAACAAACAAAGAAAAACTCTATCTGCCTATCCCAGACTCAATACATAGACAAAAATGCCAAATCCAGTCTGAATATCTGGCTGACTGTGTATAATAATAATGGCTCTCCATGCATTGAGACAAGACAGGTTTTTTTTTTTTTTTTAATGAGATAAAAACGTTTTTTGTTTTTTAGCAAGTACAACTTTGTTCAGGAGACCAATTTGATTTCCAGTTATGGAAATGGTTCTGCAAATTAATTTGTTCAGCACATTCCATTCTTAGATTCATTTACTTAGAAGCAAATAGCTTTCCGTGCTAAAGGGACTTGCATTTAGGTACACTCTAAAAGTGTTCCAACAGAGTGAAGAATAAACTCGTAGAGAAAATTGCAAACAACCTTAATTCATAGTGGTATAAGGGGAAAATAAAGGTGGCAAATGATAAAATACATGATGATGCTAACACAAAATGACATCTTTGTATTGCGTATTGTGTACAAATGCACAATTATGACATTCTCATGAATGTCATAAGTGTCTATGAATCATCATGTTTGCTGCAGGCGCCATTGATGTGTCTTTGCTACCTTCTAATATATCTCTAGAATTTTGCAGCAAGCTACTAATTCTAAGCATAGGATGTTCTGTGCTAAAAACTGGGTGAGCATCTGCATTTCCATTTTGTTCCCTAGACATCCCTACTTATTGTAGCCAAAGCATTCCGATCAGGGCTAATCCTAAAAGTAAGCCCGTGTCCTTTCCCACCAATTCATTTTGACAGGAATTGAGATGGTCTGTTTTCAAAATGACAGCTACCGCCTATTTAAATTGCTGACTGGAACCACAATTTGGATTCTAAAATGTATTATATTTCTTTTAAAATTCAAATTACAGTTCCAAGTAGAAATGTTGTTCAGAGTTTCCTGGGATAAATATATGTTTTGTTCACTACATCTGCAAGGCTTTCAGCTTCAGAGTCTGTCCTTGTTAATTCCAGAGTCTGTCCTTGGTAATTCTACTGCTTAAACTGAATTGGGCAGAGGATATTTAAAGAAAGAGTAATTCTGTGCATATTGTCTTGCCTGCATCATATACATTCTGAGGAACCTTGAATCCTAACCTATGAATATGACATGAGGGTGAATACTTTTTCCCAGAATTACTTTTCATTATGATAGCAACTCTCAGAGGAAATTAGTTTTTTTTAATGTCCATCATCAAATGAATACATTATTTTCAGGTAGTCTTTTTCATTAACTACGGTATAATGTTCCAATGTGAGTATATTATAAGAACCCATTAGCATGGTTTTTCTGGTTCCCTCATTCTCTTTTCTTTGCAGCAGCAGGTGGGTTGATTATTTTCATTCTTCCTTGTTTTATTGTGCTAAGAATGTTGTTATCTGCCAGGGGTCCTTAACCTGACACCGGAGAAAGAAAAAGGGAAGGTGGGAGGGAGGGAGAGAGGGAGAGGAAGAGAGAGTGGGGGAGTATATCAAGATTCAGTTCCATGAAGGTGCTTTAGGATGTGCAAGAGTATGAAGTGAGCACATTCACAGACTGTAACACATTAATGCAGCTACTTTTCTCTTTGTTGCATAGCTTCCCTCTGCCACGGGGTTCCAGACCAATAAAAGATTTCAAATTACAAATGTTATCTTGCTATCCTGTACAGTACAAGCACTATTCTGGAACATTCAAAGTATTTCACAGTCCTAATGTGAAAATAGATTTGATTGTGATGTCAAATTTAGATGTACAAATTCAGCTTGATGGCAGCTCCTGGTAGACTGACTGACCTCAAGAAACTAAGTTGGTGTTTGATCAGTGCTTGCATATCAACAGGAAATTCCAAGGGCTGTAGACTACATTCAGAAGAAGGAAGGGAGGAGAGAAGGAAGGGAGGAAAGAAGGAGGGAGGGAGGGATGGGGGAAGAGAGGAAGGAAGGAAGGAAGGAAGGAAGGAAGGAAGGAAGGAAGGAAGGAAGGAAGGAAGGAAGGAAGGAAGGAGATTGTTTAGTTCTGGGTAATGAATGTAGGCGAGGCCTGAGTGACTTCTAACAGCTCTTCTATCTTTATTTACTGCCTGTAAGGCAACTGAACTCCCTGGCTGACACAGGTCCTTTTATAGGAAACTGCTCAGCCAAACAACCAATCAGGAGAGAGTATTTTCCCACTCCAACAGAAGATCAGACTGAGAACTTCAACTGTCAACTATATACAATACATAACAGAGATGCTTCACAAACATATCTTAAGTTATCTAAATGCACTGAGAATGTTTTCCGCATTCCACTTCAATTTGATAACAATTTCCTCCTTCCCAATCCCTCATGATACTTGTGAATGTAAAAGGTGTTTAGTCTTGTTGTGGAAAACTGAAGTAAACATTGGTTAAAAAAATGCAGAAGTTCCAGAAGAGGTTGTTGCATAATATGATAGGACAGCCAGCTGTTTTATTTTTAGTACTTTCTCTGGCAATATTAACATTATATGCAAAGAGCATTTGGACTCATTACTTCAAAAGAATGGCTACTGAGAACAACTGCACTATTTTTGTCCAGAAATTTAGTTTTGTTTTATAACAAATCAACAAAAAAACCATTCTAAACCACCTTAATAAAATTGGATGAGGGATTCTCAGCTTCTGAGAAGTTTTTTTCCCCTTCTCCCCACTTCAGAAGGGATGAAGAACACATAATCTTGTGTCTGTGGCTGTTTTCTGTGTGTCTAAAGCAAATGGATTCTACGAGTGTACTTTTACAGCAATGATTATTTTCCTCCCTTCAAAAATTCTCATTTATTAACACAATGGTTTGTAGAGTTAGGCAGGAAGATATTTTATGCGTACACTGCTTTAATGTATACATAATTAGGTTCAACAGGGAATCTAATTTTAAAACTTATAAATGCTTCAATATAGAATATCCAGAGATCCTTTTGAAGAGACAGAAAGAGGGAAAAAGGGAGAAAGAGTGCATTAGGCATAATAAATAAGAAGGTAGGTAATTATTTTCAAAGGTCATTCAGCACAATTGTGCTGTAGTTATCTTTCACTGAAACACACATAGGACTTTATTTCCAGGAATATGAGATGACATTCAAATTCAAAACCTCCTACAAAACAGCAAAGAACAAATTATTAAAGCACTTCTCAGTGACATGCATTTGTTTTGTCAATAAAATATACTCGTGGTGGTTATGGCGGACTGCAATTACATTTAAGGTGAGCAAGCACCCTTTCTTTCATTAGATTGAATTGGTAGCAAATGACCTGCTCTTTCCCCATATTTTGCAGCCTGACCCAGTTGCTTTTGCAGCCATCTAATTGTCGTTAGGCGAAAACTTGCATGTTAGAAGCTGCCAGCCTCTTCCTAGCATAACCCATTGGGCATGACAATTTAGTCCTGAGTCAACTAAATTAATAACTGATTAGTCTATATTTCTCTAACTACAGCTTTCAACTTAAAAGCAGAGATGTTCCAGTCAGTGTGGGAGTCAGGATTCCTTGACAGAAGAAGAAGGCCATGACTTCTCTGCCACCTGGTTTCTTAGAGTCAATATTATCCAGTGACCTAACCTCACAGTTATCGTCCAATGAGGAGTCACATAATGTTGTTCATTTTACATTTTCTGTGAGCATATGACATGTGCCATAGAATCACTTGACCAGTTCCCAAGGTATAGCATGATTTTTTCATCATACTGCCTTGGGGACACAGAGTGAGATGCAGCACATTAAATGGCTCGCCTGATGTGTTGTTGCCAGGGCAGGGGGATATTTTATTTTATTATAAAATAATATAAAAAGCTGGCAGCAGACTCGGACAATGAGGAGGTTGGGGAGGAACTTGGGCAAATTCTGGAGTCTGGGGAAGGCTCTGATGGATGCTCTCCATTGGACCCAGAGATAGAGCCGTCCAACATTTATTTTATTTTATTTATTATATGATTCTCTCTTTTATTAGTTTTATTGTTTTTATATGAGGGTTTTATATTCTTGTAAGCCACCTTGAGTCACCATGTGCAAATAGGTGTCAATATCAATTTGAATAAATAAACAAACAAGAAAGTAAGTAAATTATTCTCACAGATTGTCCTTCACTATGATCTTTGGCCAGGTACTTTGGTTTTAAGATACAGGGACAAATTTCTTTATATTTTTTTTCAAATTTATATATCTGTATAATTGTATGCATATATATATATATATATATATATTTGTGTTACAACTCCTGGTATGCCGAAATAGATCTATCCTAGTCTCCCTTTATTTATTTATCAGTACAAATACAACATATATATACATATATATACATATATATACATATATATATACATATACATATACATATACATATACATATACATACATACATACATACATACATACATACATACATACATACATACATACATATATATATATATATATATATATATATATATATATATATATATATAAATGCTTTGTAATTGTACTGATAAATAAATAAAGGGAGACTAGGATAGATCTATTTTGAGCTAATTAGCTCTCATCAGCTAGCCATACCCTTACTGGGATTAGAACCCGGGCTGTATGCTGTATATATCTTAGGCAGGAGTCTTAACCACTAAGCCACGGGTTCTCTTCCTTATCAGTTGAGTATAGATCTATTTCGAGCTAATTAGCTCTCATCAGCTAGCTAATGTTTCCATGGCTCAACTGATAAGGAGGCGAGCCTGTGGCTTAGTGGCTAAGACTCCTGCCTAAAATATAATACAGCCCAGGTTCAAATCCCAGTAAGGGTATGGCTAGCTGATGAGAGCTAATTAGCTCGAAATAGATCTATACTAGTCTCCCTTTATTTATTTATCAGTACAAATACAACACAAATATAAAAAGGCAACATTAAAAATAAAAATATGGTTTTCTGCCTGCATGGTCTTCTGTGATGAGCCAAAGGACAGAAAGAGGGAGTAGTAACCTTCCTCCCATATTTAGGCATACCAGGGGTTGTAACACAAATACATATATATATATATATATGCTGGTTTTGAAGATGGCAGGTGAGATCCTGCCGAAACGTTGCAAAGACAATCTCAACCTTACCCGTGTAAGGTTGAGATTGTCTTTGCAACGTTTCGGCAGGATCACACCTGCCATCTTCAAGCTGTGGGCTTAAAATGGGAACGGAGCTGCCGTCTTTCTGTAAGTCTTGGTGGGAGGGGATGGTGTGGTGGCTTTGTTTCAGTAAGTGGAATGATTGGTTGTGTGGTTGTATCATGATTGGTAGATTGGTGCTGATTGGTGCAGGTTGTGTGTGCATTGTTGTTTTGTATTTTAACGGCTTGGGTTTCTTAAGATGTTGGCTATTTTTTGGTCAGTGGTGAAGGCTGTCCTGATATTGTGCTTGTGGAGAAACCCCAAAGACAAAATCCAGCTAGAAAACCAAGGAGTCTACGAAATACCATGCAAAACCTGCCCAGCAATATACATAGGACAAACAAACAGGAGAATAAATGCACGCATCACAGAACACAAAAATGCAGTAAGAAAAAAAGAAAAAACTTCTTCCCTTTTCCAGCACCTTAAAGCCACAGGACACGAAATCAACTTTGAAGGAGCCAGGTTAATCTCCAAAACAGAACACCTCCACAAGAGAATAATCATGGAAGCCATCGAAATAGAGAAACACCCCCACAGCATGAACAAACGTGATGATACCTCCCGCCTACCAAACATCTGGAAACCAGCCCTAGTCAACAAACGAACACCACCCACCACCCAAGCCGTTAAAATACAAAACAACAATGCACACACAACCTGCACCAATCAGCACCAATCTACCAATCATGATACAACCACACAACCAATCATTCCACTTACTGAAACAAAGCCACCACCCCATCCCCTCCCACCAAGACTTACAGAAAGACGGCAGCTCCGTTCCCATTTTAAGCCCCCAGCTTGAAGACGGCAGGTGTGATATATATATATATATATATATCTGTGTGTGTATGTATGTGTGTATATATATATATATATATATATATATGTATGTATGTATGTATGTATGTATGTATGTATGTATGTATGTATATATATATATATATATATATATATATATATATATATATATATATATATATATATATATATATATAATCTCCACACATGATCTATGCTAGTCTCCCTTTATTTATTTATCAGCACAAATACAACACAAATGTAACAAAGGCAACATTAAAAATATGGTTTTCTGCCTGGATGGTCTCCTGGACTGAGCCAAAGGACAGAAAAGGGAAGCAGTTTGTTCCCTCCCATATTTGGGCATACCAGGAGTATACACACCCACACACACAAACACACACACACACACACACACACAAATACACACACAGTCATATACACATAGCGTGTGTTATGTCAAAGCACCTGGTATGCCCAAGTATAGGAGGGAGTATTCTGCTTCCCTTTTTGCCTTTCAGCTCCACCCTAGGAGACTTCCAGGTAGGAAACATAAATGCAACATAGATACATACATACATACATACATACATACATACATACATACATACGTAGTTTGCATAATTGTTTTTCTTGTTTATATGACTCAGAGGAGCTTGTAAACAATTAAAATAATTATGCAAATTATAAAAAACAATTAAAGAAAACAAAAAAACCCATCCAATATAAAAATACATTAAAAAGCCATCATATAAAATTCATAAAGTTCATAGCCAAAGTAATGACATGCAATACAATTACCACGCTGGTTCTGCCATATTTTCAGGTCTCTATGACGATTGTCAAACCATATTTTCAAGGTCTTTCAAAAGCTAGCAGAGTCACAGCCAATCTAATCTCCAGAGAGATGATATTCCATGGGACAGGCACCATGGCAGAAAAGGCTGCCATATTAATATGTTAGGATTCAAGGTCCCTCAGAATGCACAGTATATGATGCAGGCAAGACAATGTGGGCACAATTACTCTTTAAATATCCTCTGCCCAATTTTGTTTAAGCAATGGAATTACCAAGGGCAGACTCTGAGCCTGAAAGCCTTGCAGATGTAGTGAACAAAACACATATTTATCCTAGGCAACTCTGAACAACACTCCTACTTGGAACTATAATTTGAATTTTAAAAGAAATATAATACACTTTAGAATCCAAATGATGGTTCTAGTCAGCAATTTAACTAGACGGTAGCTGTCATTTTGAAAACAGACCATCCCAATTCCTGTCAAAATTGAATTGGTGGGAAGGGACATGACACTCCTTAGCTTATAGGATCCGGAGCCTGCTTCTCCTGCCAGACCTGATGAGATGGGTTGATGTAATTGGAAGAAAGTGATCAAGTACTCCATTACCCAAGTAACATTATATATGTTCACCAGCATTAAGCTGTTCCAATAACACATATTGTCACAGATACCGTAGGTATAATAAAAGTAACTGTGATTGAGGTTATGCTGATTTTTGCTATTGCAATCCTTGCAAAATATTTACATTTCCCCATTGTGTGCCCCACAGAGGTTGGACACACAATATAATGTGGAAAGGATATTAGAGTATACAGAAGCTCTAGATTGAGAAGAGACAAATCTCACTCAGGATGTAAAAGGAATTTAGATAAATGGCAACACTTATCTTATTTGGTGGGTATTTATGATTAGAAGAAAAAAATAGAAACGTTAAAAGCCTGCTTACTGTAAATGTGGATATATGTATGCTGAGAACAACAACATGCAAACCAATGTGAAGTGTCTGGATGTAAGAAAAGGACAACAGGGGCTGTATTCTATTTGGATGAATTATTGGCTAAATATAGGGGAAAGGAAGTAAAAACAATTTGTGGAGCAAGAATAGTTTCTTAAGCTAAAGCAAAATTTAGTAAGGGTTCCAAAGATAGGAGGTAATGAGACAAAGAGAAACTGACTTCAACATAAGGAAATATTGACTTCAGCTCTTCAAAGGGCAGGCAAAGAACAAAGAAGTGAAAACATAAATCAGTTACATTAGTCTAGGCCATGATGTATTAAAGCAGGGCATGATTTAATGTGACAGGCCCATGCCTACACTTAGACAGTTGATTCTACAATGTCTGGGTCTCTTTGTCAGGAAACCTTCAGCAAACCAAGTTAAATATTCCTGATAGGCCTTTAGAAAGGATTTCATGATCCTGATAGATAAGCATCTCTAATAGTAGGTTACTTTTTGGGTCACCAAATGCACTTGGAATTTTTAAGCCTATTAATGTGTGTCAGAGATCCAGAGATCTGATCTACTTCTAGCTTTTATTTTCTATTTTAAAAACCAGCACATATGAAAATAAAATACATTTTTTTTACTAAATTAAAATATTTTATATTTAAAATGTTTTGTGGGAAGCCAACCCCCGTAGAAGAATAAAATATTTTGAGGAATATTTAAAAAGGCAGACTATTATATCTCCCCAAAGGGAGAAATGGAGAAACATGTTTTTTTAGAGGCAGAAAGCATCTCCCACTTTCCTTAATATCCCACAGAAGATATCAGCGCTTAAGAGATAAAGAGCTTATTGAAATAAGACAAATATCTAGATAGCTCTATTCATAAGCAAATACCCTCACCCAGGAGCCAAAACAGGATGAAAGCCATTAAGCCACAATAAGAATTACCCAAGACCCTTTCAGACAAGTCCCTTCATTGCATCACCCTCAGAGTAGTCCAAACTTCAACCAAACATAGCTCAGACAAACACCTAAGATTTATACTTTTCCTATAAAGCCATTTATGACCCCTACATAACCTCTACATGGCCCCCTGGGAGTCTGACAACAGCCAATAGAATACATGTTCTTGTACAGAAAGAAGAAGCTCAAGTGAGAAACCCAAGAGAAGGTATTAAAAAACCCCACTCTCAACTCCATTTTGTCAGCTGCACCAGAAACACAAACATGTTCATCAATAAATAATCCCTCTTTCCAATCAGTCTCCACCCTTCATTTTGTCTTCAGTGCCTTTCTCCTGGCTTGGAACAGAACCAGATATATATTTCTTCCAACAGTTTGAAGACCTCAGGATGAGCCTGATTTTATTCACTCTTAAAAATGAATGCTATGGCTGAAGATTTGCTTCTACTCTGGACATGACACTTCACAAAATATAACTCTATGTGACTCAATATGAGCCTAGTTGTGCCTCAACTAAGAGTTTGGTGCCACAGAGGTGATAGACTTTTGTGCATCAAAGTAAACAGAGAATATGATTTACTTTAGCAAACAATTTCACAGTGTCTCAAAACTTCTCTCATATATAAAGTGGCAAAACAAAAAAAAAGTCTTCTGACCAAGTAATAAACTTTAGTAGAACTTGTTTAGGTTTTGAGGAAGAGATGTTGAAGGTAGCAAGACATGTTCTCCATGAACTTTGCCAGACTATACTGGAGAAGTTGAGCAGCCTTTCTTGCACTATGCCGAGAGAAAGAGTGATGTGTCCGTTACAATCCTTGCCAAAACATTTGACCAGCTGCCCTGAGGAGATGAGCAGTTTTTTAAAAAGAAAAAAAAATGTTTCTCTGTGTGAGAACTTTTGGCAAATGATCTGCAGGAAGCTGAATGGCATCTTCTCCAGCCATAGTGAGGGAACTTTGACAAGTACTGCCAAAGAAGCTTTGGGTATCAAAGCATAAGCAAGAGCAAAGCAGAGCAAAGCAATAGGGTCACTTCATTTCATTCTTAGAAACAAGGCAGCCAAAGTGCTTCACAAAATAGCTGAAGCTGAGTACTTTGCTTGAAGCTTCATCAAAGGAGATATCCTTTCAAGCATTTGTCTAGCCCTACAAAATACCTAATCTCCAAAAGAGTATTTTATTTAGCCAAATATGTTTTAACAGAATGAGGCAAATGTCAACCTATGTAATATGTGTGTATCACATTTAACAGAACCTTGAGAAGCAGATGCAAAATAACTTCTCAAGCAAACTCATATGTGCTCAGAATTAAAGAGCAGGTTGCTTTTAGCCACAAGGTCAGTCCGAAAGCTTCTGATCAGTATTAGAAACAAGTTCACCATTTTTCCCCACACCTCACATCCCAAATAACTACATTCACTTCTGCTTCCTGCCTCTCAAAACATCCTTTTTAAAGCAAGTTAATGTTAGAAATGGGATCATTTGTTGCTCATTTAAGGCAACTGGAGATATAAATCCTTGCTAATATACTGCAGATTACCTAGAGATCAATGAATGAACCTCAGCCTAACTTCCATTCATTATGAGCTGAAACACATAGGCCCAGAGCAGCAGTCTCAAACCAAAGGGACTCACATCTAACAGCTTGCAAATGAATGAGGTTGGATAAATAACAGGAGCATAAATGGAATACAATAAATAGAAAAAGTTTATTTCAGGTATAAGATGGGAAGTCATTGTTCTCCATGGGCTATGAATAAAATATAACTCTCTTTACAGGACAAATTCAGGGATAATTCCAAATTTGGAATGTCTAGACATAAAGAACAAATTTGGTCTAGTGGCTTTGGCATTAGGCTATAAAGTTGACCATAAATTCAAGGTCCACCTTGGCGATGCAAGCCAGCTAGATGGATATAAGCCAGTCATTCTCTCTCAGCCCAATTCACCGCACAGGGTTGTTGTTGTGGAGAAATTAGGAGGAGGAAAGTGTGTCGGATATCTTTGCGTCCTTGAGCTACTTGTAGAAATACTGAAGGGAGAATATAAATAAACAAAATTAAATTAAATTCATAATTCATGCATTAAAAAAGGAATAATTAGGATAGGACTTAATTTATGGGAGAAATTTCTAATAAAATTTCATTGCTAAAATTGGAAACAATACCATTATGCCATTATAATGCCAAATGGTATTGTTTCCAATTTTAGCAATGAAATTTCATTTTTTTTAAAAAAATGTTGTTATATTGGTTTGAGAACAATATTAAGTTACTTGAAAAGTAAATGTATCCTGTAAAATATTATGTAATTTTTAAATATTACATAAGCACCATGAAACATGTTCAAAACCCATACACATTTTTGCATCTTTGTTTTATAATATTAGTAAAAATTGTAGGATTAGATGTTTTAAACAGAAAAAAAAATTGCATTTATAATAAACGTAGCACATATTTTGTCATTAATGCCTCCTTTGATTTCTATGTCCAGGTCCACAGTAAAAAAGAGGCAAGAAATTCATAGTCTCCAGAGGCCTAGAAGAGTTAAAGGAAAAAAGTGAGGCATTCCCTAACCCCTTCGGAAGGAAAAAGAAGTGAAAGCAAAATGCTGAAGATAATGTTGTCTCTGCATTTTATATCAGTAGAGAAAATTCATAAAGATGAACCTCTCCTGGACTTCCGGTTCCAGAGGCTGACGGCGACGGGCAAGCTTTGCTCATCCCGCGCTTTCCCGGTGGGCTCCCTACTCCTTGGGGGGCACAGGACGCCCCGTAGAAGCTCCTGCTGGAGGAGCGGCACGGCGGGGGATCCTCTGGATCGGCGGCCGGGGGGCCCCCGCTTCACTCTAGGCACCAGGGAGCATGATGGGGGACGCTCCGGCGTCTTCGCTCCGAGGCTGACGGAAGAAATAAATAAGCAGAAGGATGCGGCTGCGGTGCGGTGAGGCGACAACTCCCTCTCATTCCCTTCACTGATTTGGAAAAATTGCCAGCAGTTTAAACTTTACTTTCGGCTTGGTTGGAGAAGCGCGGCTGGAGGGAGGGAGATTTTCCCCCCCTCGGACAGGCGGCTTGGAACAATTTTGCTCTCAGCCCCAAGGGAAGGAGGAGGGGGGAGAGCCAACTAAGGATGTCACGCTCCTATTAATGGTGAATTTTGAACTTAAACCCATGATGGAATGATGATCTGAAAAGTTTGGAAACTTTGAAAACTTTGTTATGCCTCTAAGCCCGAAGCTGGCAGGGCAAGATGGCACACTTCCGCTGTCTTTATCAACAGTGAAACCTGACTCCACCTTTAAAACTTCAGGCTTCCGGTCTTTGTCTCCGTGCTACTCAGACAAATCTCTTGTTGACTGTTATCTTTTGGACTCCCTGGAGTGAAAAATTTAACTCCATTGCCAGGGGGATTAGAAAAACCCGCTTCTGCCTGAACCTTCTGTCTCCTGGACTCCCCTGGCTGTTCTACCTCTCTGACTGACCACTCTCTATACTGACTGAACTCTTTATACTACAAATAATGTCTCCTAAAAAACCTTCTCCTGCAAAGCCTGGATTTGCTGCTTCTGCCCCGACATCTGCTACGTCCAGTCCTAGTACACAATCAACGATAACAGCTTTGATGCAACCTAAAACTACAGAGACTGAGTTTCAACAAATGTTTCAGCAACTCCTACAGGGACAAGAGGAAATAAAAAAACAACTAAAGGAGATGAAAGAAGAAATTAAAGAGAATCAGGCTCAAATCATCAAAAACTCACAGAGACTGGATCTTTTGGAGGGTGGGACGGCTGAGATGAGGGAGGGGATGGAAGGGGTGCAGAAGGGGAACAAAGAACTTGATACCCAACAGATGAAAATAGAATTTGAGAGAATGTCCTTTTACCTTAGATTTCAAAATGTGGTGGAGGCTGATGATGAAAACATAAGGGACATTATGACAAGTATTTTGGCTGAATACATCCAGAGAGAGAAACAACAGATGGGGTGGGAAATAGATTTGGTTTATAGAGTGAACTCTGCTTATGCTAGAACACATAATGTACCCAGGGAGGTACACATTAAATTCCTTAGAAAAAGTACAAGAGGTGAAATTCTGAGTGCACAAAGGGGGCAAGAATTGAAATACCAGGACAGGCAAATAACCATTCTGAAACAGATCCCCAAGAAAGTGAGGGAAAAAAGGAAAAGTTATTCGCAGCTAGCGAAGAGATTATACCAGAAGGAGGTGTGGTTCAGATGGCTGATGCCTGAAGGTATGCTAGTATTCTGGGAGGACACAAGAGTTAGAATTAACACACCCATAGAGGCACAGGCCTTTATGGAAAAAAACAAAGCTCTCTTAGAAAAACCAGATGATCCTACACCAGATACACAGGACACGGGAGGGGCCGGAGCTCTGCCAGCGGGGGGAGATGGGGCGACACAGAGAAAACTCAGATCACAAAAATGAATAAGATATCTGCTTGACATAAGTTGACCGAAATTATTAATTGAATATATATGCTGACTCTATGTTACTATTTAGTAATGATTTCTCTGTAAATGTATACTTTGAGTATGGAGGGAGGGGGCACCTACCGCACACTGCAACCGCCAAAATTTGTACCTTTCTATTACCTTTTTCCCTGTAAAATTTTAAAAAAACCAATAAAACTTTTATAAAAAAAAAAAAGATGAACCTCTCCTTCCTCTAGTGATGCAGCAAATGGTATGTGCCTGATGCATCGTGAAGGAAAGGTGCCAAAACAGAAATGGTTTCTCCAATAAGTGTTAATTACAGTAGAAGCTTCCACTAGTGTATTGTTTGTTAGGTTTGCATAGACTTTAAGAAAACTGCCTCATATTCCTAAAGTTACATAACATTAGAGTCCTCTGTCCTGTTGTAAGTGATCAGTTCCTTTGTTTGTATTTTGTCTGACTATGACTACATCAGTCTAATCTGGATCAAGCATCTTCCCCTCCCTCCCCCAGTCTATGACTCATGTCAAATGCTATTTTACAACTGGAACAGGTCCTTGGATTTCTATTCTTGAGGATTTTAGCTGCAGGAAAAAAAGATTTCAATTTTCCATACTAAAAAAGAACAATGCAGTGAGTCATGTGCAGATCTGTACATTGGGGAAACAAAACAACAACTTTATAAACTTGTGGCACAGCAGAGGAGAACAAATCCATCAGGACAAGATTCTACAGTCCATGTGCGTTTAAAAGACAAAGGTCACTCTTTTGAAGAGAGAAATGACCCCTGGTTTGAAAGAGGGGTCAAAAAGGCCATCTATATCAAAATTGAACAGCCCTCTTATAGATAGATAAGGCATCATCTATCTCCAGTCTACAACACAGTCCTTTCAACAGTTCCAAGAAGGTTCCACACCCATTTGTACTACTCAGATGGCCCTGACAACACAGATAAGGTTCTAGGTTGCCTCAACGACTCTCTAAAAGAAAGCAAATGATCTGCAAGGGGTATAAATCCTTCCATTCCTCACTATCCAGTCAGAGCTGAAGAAGTTTCTTGGATGAGAAGTGAAACATCTCCAAAGAAAAACCAGTCCAGTTGCCTCTTGAAAAAGCACCTTTGGCACAACCACGATCTCGATGACTGAGAATCTCCATAGACAATAGTGAGAGCTGTTTCCATTTCACAAGCAATCATGCAATGCCAAAAACATAAAATTCAAAAAGTTCTAGAGTTGCATTATATTGACTGATGAAAAAATGTTTGATCAATCATATATAACATAAACTTCAGTTTCCGCCTAAGAGGTCTATTTCTCCCTATATAATCTTCAGTAGCCATGGTCACAGATTTCTTCCCATAGAAAGTTCATCCATGTTTCCAAAATGAAAGGAAGATCCATAGCTCAGTAGAAAAATATCTGTTTTGTATGTAGAAAGATCTAACCTTAATCTTTGGTCTACTCCAGTAAGGAAAAAAAGATCCATCTGAAACCTTTCAATATTCTTGGCCATCACTCTCAAAAATACTTAAGTAGCTGGAAGAGGTAGTAACTCAGTATAACTCATCTTCCTATGTTGCTGTTGTAGAACATGGGGCCCTTTTCCTGACAAATCTGGATTACTCAAATTTGTGAAAAAGGATTTTGCAATAACCATATGGAACATTAGAAGTAGAAGAAGAATTGTAATATACTGGCTACATCACATTGAGCTTTGTCCACATCTCTGCCCCCTCCCAATTCCTGTGAATATTCATGATTACACACACACTAAATATTCTGTACATTAATCTACTATCAAATGCACACATATCTGTGTCAAATCTGACAGCTATTTTATAGAAGCCAATCAACTATGTATCACTAAATATATGTACCACCTTCTGCATTTTATTTCCTTTTTTATCTCTTTGCTCTGTTCTAAACTTCATAGCTAGTGTGATGTTAAATTGATGTCAAGATGAGTATATTGTGGGATTCCAACGAGACTTACTATACTGAGTAGTGGCAGGATTTTTATTTCGTTAATATAATGCCCCCTTCATTCTTTATTATTGCTGACAGTATGGGAATTGGGTGGAGGGAGTTGCAAGGGAGGACAATTGACAAACATTGTAAACGTTGATGTTTTATGGCAAGATTTGCATTGGAATATTCATTTAGTAATTCCAATGAAACAAACGGATTCTCTTTATCATTCTCTTCTTTTGAAAAAAAAAAGTGTATATTTTGTAACCATGTTTAGTTTTAATAATATTTAACTGACCAGAGAGACAGAAGGACAGAGACCTTTCTGATAAAAGGGTAGCCAAGTACAAGTAGTCCTCAACTTACAACCGTTCATTTTGTGACAGTTCGAAGTTACAACGGCACTGAAAAAAGTCACTTATGACTGTTTTTCACAGTTACAACCTTTGCAGCATCCCCAAGATCATGTACTAAAAATTCAGATGCTTGACCCTTATGACCATTGCAGCGTCTCAAGGTCACATGATCCCTTTTTGCGACCTTTTGACAAGCCAAGTCATTGGGGAGGCCAGATTCACTTCACAATATATAAACTGCAGTGATTCACTTAACAACTTAGCCAAGAAATGTCATAAAATGGAACAAAACTCACTTAACAAATGTCTCACGTAACAACATAAATTTTGGGTTCAGTTAAGATAATAAATTGAGAACTACTTGTATGGCATTAAAAAAAAACATTATTTATTTATTTATTTATTTATTTATTTATTTATTTATTTACTTATTTACTTATGTGCTTGTTTGTTTGTTTGTTTGTTTGCCTCTCATCTTAGCACAGGGTAACATTCAGATCTTACAGAAGGTCAGACAGGTTGTGGCTGACCACACAACTGGTAGCAAGAGGTTCCATAGGGCAGGTGCAATGGTAGAGAAGGTCCTTCTCTTGGACCTCACTCTCTGGAATAATCAGGCCAAACAGGTCTGCAGCATGCCTCATCTGCTAGTAATGATGGGATGGGCCACTCCCAGTAGGATAAAACAATCCTTCAAGAGGCCTAGATCTATGCCATGAAATGCTTTACATGTTCAAATGTAAAGCAAACTGCAGTAGATTTGGTCCTCTGCTGTTGCAGTTTTCTGTGAACCAAATTTCATGGAGCTATTTTTCTAACCACAACAATGGAATCTTCAGAAAACAATAAAAGACAATGAAATTATATACAGGAATGGGGTAATGGAGAACACAATAGATGTCAACTGGAAGTGATGGAAGGATTCAAGAGCACATCTTCAAAACTATATATAAAATGATGGAGAAATGATGCAAAGAGATTAGGTTATTGAGTTAATGACTTTGTGGAAGATGGAGGAAGAAACATAGAACAATGATAATCCAGGGCAGAGCAATAGGTATAACTATCCTGAAAGCAGAATAGATATTGCTTAAATGATTTTGGCTGTTATTCAAAGTGTTTAAAAAAAGATGGGGAAAAAATTAAGCATATGTTTTAATTTTAGCTCTTGTCTCCAAGGCATTGAATGGCAATTCTCTGATAGAAAGAGAAAGGAATGAAGGAATGAAAGAAGGAAAGAAGGAAATAAAGAAAGAGGGAAGAGTGAGGGAGAGGAAGAGGGAAAAAAAGAGAAAGATGGAAGGGAAGGAGAAATGCTGCTTGAAATAATGCCCTCAAATTATTGTACTATATTGAGGAGTAAGATCTGTTGTTAATATAACATCAGTCACAAGTCTCAAGTGATTATTGCTTAGCTGCTCTATTTGGAATTCATCCCAATGGAGTCATAATAAGGGAGAAATAATTTAAAAGCAAAATGCCTTTTCAAGCTTGTTTAATTTTGCTTATGCTTCATCTGCCTGTCTCAGTCATATTTTGCAGAGAAAGAAAATATCAGATAGACAATCACTAAAGTTTCATTCAGTCATTGTTTACATACATCAGAAGAGATATAGCCTTAACTAATAGTCCTTTGGAGCAGGCAGCAGTGTAGCAAATCTCAAAACACCCATCTACATGCCAGAAATGATGCTCAAACACAACCTTCATATTATTACAGTTGATATTGCTTTTTAGCTTTGCAAGCCCTAGAATAACAGCAGTATGTACAAGTCTTGTGGCCAATAATGTTAAAAGAATTGGATCTTTATCACAATCTGTTGTTTATAGAAACAGGACAGGTCTTTTTTCCCTCCATGAAGCTTAACATCAGAGCAGTTTTCTAATTTTTTCCTTAGAATTAAAGAGGTTCTTCTTCTGTCTTCTTATTCTAGTTTTTTCCTTCACCTTCAAGTGACTTAGACTGATTTCTAGAGCATCCCTGAACCTCCCCCTGTTTTTGTCAGCCTTGCATCATTGCAGCGCAAGAGGCAAGCTTAGATTGGCAACATCTACCAGTGGAGAAATAAATGGCAATTTGCTGAATGCTAATGACTAATGACATTAACATAATAAAAGAAGATAATATAATTTTATTATTGTTCCTCCATTTATTTTGCTTTCTTGCTTTCTTCTCATCACTTTGGCTTAGTGAATCAAATTACAAATGTTAATTCACATCTGCATAATATTTTGCTTCTAGGAAAAAGAAGAAAATCTTGATGCCTTGAGGCAAAAAAGAAAAAAAATGTTTGCATGTGATAGTTATCATTAATAGCTCCACCTAAGTAGGTTTAAGAAGGGGTTTTTTTGCCTTGTAGAGAGATAATTGCTTCCAATTGGTTTAGAAATACATTATTATGTTTTGATACAGCAAAACAATACCCATTGTACAAAGACCAATCTCAGTATTCTTTTTCTTTTAAGCTCAGATCTCACTGTGATAATTATTCATCTACAAATCAGAAACATGGTTTAAATGGAAATGAAGTACTCAAACCTCCCTAGATCTCTGCAATGCAATAGATTTCATCCAGCAACTGTCCTTACCAGCCTATCCTTGAGTTACCAATATTTTGCACAGCTTTCCAGCATACACACAGGGTAACTTAGAATGCTCCTGTAAGAAAGGAGAAGATGCGGTCAAGGAACTGGTCATATAAAAGGCAACTTAGCCTACAACAGAACTTTGGTAGGGCAAGCAGCTCAGATGGGACCCTCTCCCTCCCTAGGTTTTTGGGCTGTAAAGGAGATAGGAAGAGAAATATACAAATATACAAGATACTGTTAATATAATCTTACTAAATAGCAGAAGTAAATCTTGTCATGCTTCCTGTCTAGTCCATCTCACAAGGCTCTCTCTGTTTCTCTGTCTATCACTCTCTGTCTGTCTCTATCTCTCTCTTTCTTTCTCTCTCTCTCTCTCTCTTTCTCTCTCTCTCTCTCTCTCTCTCTCTCTCTCTCTCTCTCTCACACACACACACACACACACACACACACACACACACACACGTAGGAGTTGGTACCCTGACCCCTCCCCACTCTTCATCCTGTCACAGTTATTTATTTTTCAATGATGGGTTACGTTCCCAAACTCATCATGATGATGATCATTGTGAAATGGAAGAGGGGGAGATGACTGCTTTCACCAGTGGGCTCCATTCCACAGTTTCAACAAAAGCATTTGAGAAAAAGTCTCATCACTGCATTGCTTCTAGACTAAAAGCTAAGCCAATTAGTTTTCAGATTTTAATCTGCTCAGCTTTTATTGAACTTTTGAAGCTCCAGGGCATCAAGAGAATATGCAAGGTGGTGTCAGCCTTGGTCAGTACTATTCTTTTGTATGGAAAAGCCTTATTTTATAGAAAAACTCAATTTTTGTGTTTTTCAAACTTTGCACATATTATGTTAAATATTCTTTTCTTACTTTTTAGCTGCCTGATCCTGATCCAAGATGATTTTTTTTCCTGGTATTTCAATGTAATATACCATAGAATTTATTCCTGAACTCCTTTAAATAGTTGTAATATTGAGTTCCCAATGTGAGTATAACATAAATTTCATCTTCAGATCTGCCACAACATTTGAGCCTGCAGTTTCCCAAGTCTATACTAACACTTCTTATTGAAGCAAATTAATTGGCATTATCCATGTGTCCTAATAAGCTTTTGGCTGCACAATAGTGAAAACCTGGGACTACTTGCAAGTACCGTGCCAATGCCTGCAAGTATTTGGTCAGACTAATTAATAATATGTCTCACCATAAGACAGAATGAATAATGGTGCATTAAAGAGTGAGAAAATAAGATTGAATCAGTGGGCTTTTTCTCATGGAGCCTGTAGCATTTAAGAACTATTTACTATATGTGGATATATTGGAACTTAATTTCCTTCCTTGCAGAAAGAGACTAACTACTAACATAGTTGTTTTGTAGGGCCCTTTGAACTCAGCAATGGTAAAAATCTGGATATTAGCACATTTTTTATTTATTTCTATATCAGAGAACAACTCTGGACTGTAAAATAAAAATAAAAACATGCATGTTTAAGATTGCAAACACAGATCATAGAATAAAAGGATTTACATCTATAAACAATTTAATACAGATACTATAACCTACACACAACTTATTTTGCATCTGAGTAGGTGAAAGTTTTGTCTGTAAATGCATGAGTGAGATGAATCACTAGTCCATGCCACACTAGTAAATGTTCATTTTTAAAATCTATTCCACCTCTTTTTGAAGTAATGTACCAATTACAAAACATGTTCCCATTTGAACTAGTCCGTCTATAGTACAATAGTAATTTCTCACTGTTATGATGCACTTCAAATTTTCCTGCCTTTTCAAAATTTATTAGAACGAACAATTGTTGGAATAGCCATATAAGCATACTGTAGTTTCATATTGTATATGAGGATACAAATATTTATGGAATGGTTGAATTATGTGCCATCAAGTCATTGTTGACTTTTAAAAACTACATAGACAGATTTTCTCCATGATGATCTTTCCATAACCTGCTCTTTCAGGTCTCCCAATAGTGTACCCATTCCACTGTCACTGGCACAAGCCACCTTGCTTCTGGTCATCATTTTCTTCTCTTTCCTTCCATCTTTCCCCACATTTGTCTGAAATGCTATAGAGTTTTCTGCCAAAGCAGGGGCTTCGACTAGAAGACCGCCAACATCCCTTCTATTCTATTCTACATTAGTGTCCTATCTAGAGAATTAGGTCTTCATGTAATGTGTCTAAAGTAGTGTAATTTGACCCTGGTCATTTGTACCGCCAGTAAGAACTCTGGGTTGATTTTTTTGATGATTAACTTGTTTGTTTTCTTGTCTGTTGGCAGAGTCTTTCCCAACACCAAATTTCAAAAGCATCAATAGTCTTTCTATCTTGCTTCTTCAAAGTTCAACTCTTGCTTCCATAGATTATTACATGGAGTAATAGTATGACTTGTTCAGCTCAGTTTTTTGAAGATATATAGATATTGCAGCATTTGAATAATTTCTCCAAGGCCACCATGATTGCTTCATCAAGTGTTAGTTAGTGGCTTTTTTTTTTGCTGATTCCTAACTATTGAATGGAATAGTTGACCCATTATGAAATGTTGTCAAAGGCTTAGTACCCTCAAGCAAAAGGAAAATTTGAGCTGGTACTATACAAAACTTTCTGAAGGCTCAGCAAAATCTTTAGTTTATATTGTTTTTTATTGAGTTTCCCATTTAATAAAAGAAGCTAGTGTCTTGAAGTTTAAGTGTCTACAGGCAAGTACACTACTTATACAGGGAAATAAAATGCCTTGTGTATATATGGGAGGGGGGGTTCACTTGTTTTGATTTATTGTTATTTAACAGATTGTGAAACTGACCAGAAATTGATTTTAAAAAGTTAAAATCAGCCAGGTTCTTTAAAACTACTAAATTTATGCTACTAAATTTATGTTTTTAAAGTTTATTTTAATTTATGATTTTTATATCATTATATATTATATTCTCTGAAAATAAAAAGAAGACAATATAATGCAAAGTTGAAAGAGAGGATGAGAAAATCAGTAGTTCATACTTAACAGAAGATGACATAATTGTTCCTACCTGTACATGTGTTTTCTCCTACCTTTTTGCTCAAGTACCTCTGCTATCACCTGCCTGCCTGCCTGCCTGCCTGCCTGCCTGCCTGCCTGCCTGCCTGCCTACCTACCTATCTATCATACATCCATCTTGCAAACAATGCAGTAAATAGAGCAGAATATACAACAGGTGGGGAGAGCAGCTTTCTGGTGAACATAAAACAGGACCATGGAGAGTTCCACTTGCATTCTGCTGGCTCAAGCTCTCTTTTCTTAAACTGAATGCAGTTTATATGAGCAGCACCTTAAAATGAATTGGAATCTTATAATTACACTCCTAGTGTAATTGCTTTCAGTTTCTCTAGAGCATGGGTGCCAACTGGCGGCCTGTGGGCTGGATAAATCAGACACAGGCTACGCCCACCCCAGCTCGTGAAGGAAAAAAAAAACATCATGAAACGTCATGTAAGTGACAAAGTGATGCAGTGAATTTGACACCCGTGCTCTAGAGGAATTATCTGGTCTGTTACAAGGGACTTGTGTACAGTTGCAGCCTTGGTCTTCTTTAAGATTTGAGGGATAGGATTTTTTTTTCAAAAGAATAATGGATAGGCTGTTTTCTATGGTGGCCCTGAATTTGACACTAGATGTTACTCCTCCCGCTTTTCCGCCCCAAGGGTGAGTTTTATCCTTTTCAGATTTTTCGTCAGTTTGAAAGAAACCCAGAGGAAAATATTTCATGATATATGATACTCATAGCAACTGAAGGTCTACTTCACATAACTTTTCCCCTTCTCTTCCTCCCTTTATGCTGGGTTGCATCTGAACATACAGTTCATGCTTGGATTTTTTTGCTCACTTTGTATTAATAAACCACAATCTGGTTGAATTAAGGGATAGGTGTTTTTTTTTTCTAAATTGGTACATTTTTTTAAAATGAAAGGGGAGGGAAAACCTACTCCTGATTCAGTATGTATTCGTTTTTAATGCATTTAAGTGTTTTGTTTTGAGCAGAGAATTGTATAGATCATTAAAGACTTTAAAATAAAACATTTAACCACTTAGTTAAATTTTAGTTCACACATTATTGTGGTATATGTAGATCAGGCATGTATATACTGAAATTCAATGTGTCATATGTCACTCCTGCAGCCTTTCTTTGTATGACTCCTTCTATTTATCTGTGCAAGCAAGAAGTGAGGAGGTTTGGAAATATTTAAATCATAATCTCTATTTCTAAAACATAAGATATCCTTTTTATCCTCCAAACTCTTCCGTGCTACTCTAGTCTTTCACAATCATTTACTGCCGAATTTACAGCCTTCTTGATGGATAAGGAACAGTGGTTCTGCAGCTGCTCTTGTCATTTCTTAGCTTTTTAACTACTGAATGTCACAGAGATTTAAATAAAAAGTAAAGTCATCATCACAAAATTGCAATTATAAAGAAATGGGCTTTCAAGCAGACAGATTTCAGCACTTTTCCTTTTAAGAAAATAGGACTAAAAAGATGTTATAATATAGTAATAATTATTCCCCAAACTCCAAGTGTTTCTTACCAGTAGGTGTCACTCACTTGTTAGATACAGAGCCCAGCAATGTGACCAAAGCTATTTATATATAAGTTAGGAATGAATTAGTAACTCTTGATAAGAGCAAGTAAAGTCCATTTCCTAACAGTGGAGATTCTTTTGCTGGTTTTATATGTGTTTATATACATATGTGATAGTAAGTAAATGAATGAGCAAGCTTTGATTACAGTGATGAAATATATAATCACAAAATTGGAGCCTATTCATTTTTACTAATGCACTGTGCCTCTTTTCTTTACAGGTATTTTAAATGAAATAAAATAAACTCTCTAATAATATTTCAAAGAAAAGAGAAGGTTTGCCATACGAAATCAAGGGTCCTAATATGCTGCAGAATTTGACCTAAGAGGCTTGGTTTCTTCATTATCTCATTTATTAGAAGGATTTTTTCAAGGAAACTAATGTTAATGGCATTAATGCTGGTGGATCTAAGGCTAGTGTAAGTGAGGAAAAATAACACTGAGAACGCTTCTTTTCCTTACTAATACTAGCCTTAGCTATGCCAAAGTTAGCTTCTTCACTAATATTAGTGAAGCTAAGCTGGCAGAGCTAAGGCTAGTATTAGGAGAAGAAAACCAAGAGCTTAACCAGTGTTATTTTTTGCTCAGGAAAAGACAGCCATTTGTGGGATTGTGCCATGTGCAATGGAACAGACTGTCTTTCCCTAATCCAATCTTCTAAGCTCTGGAGATCTTCAAAAAGTAAGTGAGTGATTGGAGAGTGGGAAGAACTGTGAGGAGATTGGTGGGATGATAAAACATATCCAGTGCCTGCAAAGTCATAGCAAGACAGGATAGGGAAGATAGGCGTGAGGATGTGCTGAACCTCAGTCCTCAGTCATAAGGACAAATTACTGCAAGGGTACTCTAGCAGTCATAACATTGACACTGTGATGTAAGTGCTTGGCAAGTACTTGTCATAACCTTGAACAATTGCTAAATGACTGGTTGCAAATCAAGGACTACAAGCAATGTTGGGTTTCCATTTTTTTTTACTACCGATTCACTCGTGCATGTGCACAGAAGTGTCCAGGTGGGTGGATGGAGCCTCCTGCCACCACTACTAGTTCCCCTGAACCGGCAGAAACCCACCTCTGACTACAACAAGGTTCTGTTTTAGGCCCAGTACTGTTCATTATCTTCTAAATGACTTAGAAGAGGGAATAGAAGGCAAACAGATCAAATCTGCAGATGAGCTGGCAGGAATAGCAAACAATTCTGATGACAAACTCAGGATCCAAAAAGATCTTGACAGACTTGAACGATGGACCCCATCCAACAACATGAAATTTAATGTGGGAAAAAAGCAAGATTTTACACTTAGTCAGGATAAATGAAAGTTACAAGAGTAGGTAAAACCTGGCTTAAAAACAGTAACTGTGAGAGGGATCTTGGAGTCCTAGTGGACAATCACTTAAAGATGAGTCAGCAGTATGTGACAACAACCAAAAAAGCCAATACAATCCTTGGTTGAATAAACAGAGGGATAAAATCAAAACCATGTGAAGTGTTAGCACCACTTTATAAATCCTTAATAAGACCACACATGGAATACTGCATCCAATTTTGGTCACCACACTACAAAAATGATGTTGAGATTTGGAAAAAAAGTTGAAAGAATAACAATTAAGATGATTAAGAGCCTGAGGACGAAAACATATGAAGAATGGTTGCAGGACTTGGGTATGGCCACTCTAGAGAAAAGAAGGATTAGGGTGACATGGTAGCAGTATTCCAGTATTTGAGAGGATGCAACAAAGAAGTGGGGGTCAACTTATTTTCCAAAGCACCAGAAGGCAAGATAGGAAGCAATGGATGAAAGCTATTCAAGGAGAGAAGTAACTTGGAATTAAGAAGAAACTT
Organism: Natrix helvetica; assembly: GCF_964273705.1. NCBI lineage: Eukaryota > Metazoa > Chordata > Lepidosauria > Squamata > Natricidae > Natrix > Natrix helvetica. The sequence goes on from NC_138548.1 coordinate 86,080,912, forward strand.
CCTAACAGTGATGACAATTAACCAGTGGAACAATCTTTAGAAGTGGTAGGTGCTTTGTCACTGGATGTTTTTAAGAAAAGATTGGACAGCCACCAGCCTGAAAAGGTATAGGGCATAGGTGTCAAACTTGCAGCATCATGTTGCCATCACGTGATATTTTGTGATGTTGTTTTCCCTTTCTGGAGCTGGGGTGGGCATGGCCTGCACATCATGCATCCAGGCCATGGGCCACCAGTTTGACACCCATTGTATAGTGTCTCCTGCTTGAGCAGGGGGTGGACTAGAAGACCTCCAAGGTCCCTTTCAGCTCTAGTCTGATTGATTGACTACTTCTATTTGTAGGCATTGTATTTTGTGGGTTTTTTCCAATTCTTTCTCTGCTTTTCTGCTGTCCCAAGTACTGCCACATCCACTATCCAGATTTTTTTTAATCAACATTACATCTGGGGGAGCAGGTACATAAGGCAGGTACTTGTCTATTTGAATTCTAAAGTCTCAAAGCATTTTAAGTTGTATCTTTTCTATTATTTTGTCTTTTTTGTGGTTCCATCAATTCTTGTTTTCAGGCAAATGCTATTTTTTGCATATGTTCCAATTCATCATTGTTTCTATGTTATCATGACATTGTTTGTAGCAGTTGTGTAGTTTTCTTACAGCAGCTTTCTTACCAGGTGTTTCTTTAAAGAAGGAACATTTGCTATCTGTTGCTGTCTTCTCAATTCTGGTTTTATATTCATTTGTTCTTAAGACTTGATCTTGTGTGGTGGGAACTAGCCTTCCTGTCTTTTTCTTCAATTTCCCTTCTCTTAGCCATTACCAGGTCAGGACAGCATCTGCTTTGCTTCCTTTTTAAAAAAACATGTACTTTCTATGTAATACTTTGCCTTGCTGTGTCTTTTTTCCTTTCTTAATTTGATCATTCTTGTAGTCCAGTTTAGTCTCTGCTGTATTTAGTAAGCCTTGGTATAAAAGAATCAGTACAGTTTCTTCACTGTCCTTCAGACACTCTCCCAATGTCATTTTTTCTTCTTCAGTTGTCTAATGTACTTGCAAAATTCCATGTCCACATATTTTCCTTGTAAATACAGGCTGTCAGTATCACTGCATGAATGATTCATTTTCATTATTTTTACAGCCTTCCTATCCAAGGATTTTAGTTCTGCTTGAGTCCAGTCCACTATTCTGACTGTGTATCTAATGACTGGAATTACCTAAGTGTTAATTACCTTGATGGTATTTCTTCCACTGAGTTTGGACTTTAAGATCTTCTTCATTCTCATGAGGTATTCACTTCTAATCTTCTTCTTGACTTCAGCGTGCTTGAAGTTGTCAGCATAAAAGATGCCCAGGTATTTGTAGTGATGGCCTTCCTTGAGGCATCTTTATCCCTTCAATTTTCATTATTTTTTCCCTGAAGGGTGGTGCATTCTTGTCTTGTACAGTGTTGAACAGTGAATGTTTTTCAGATGGTATTTTTTCCCACACAGGTTTAGGTTGCCTATGTAAAGGAGGTGGCAATGTTTTATACCGATTTGTTGAGCATGATTGGCAGAAAAATCAATGCAATAACGAACAACAATGGTGATAGTGAGCCTCTCTGAAAATTCCTTTCTTGATATTAACCCATTATCCAGTCTATCACTGTTGACCAATGTGTCCCCCATTGTGCCATTGATCTTTTCACAAAGCTTCTGATGTTTCTACTAACTCCTGTTATTTCTAGGAACTTGATTTCCCATTGTCTAGCAGGGAGTCAAATGCCTTTTTGTAATCAATCAAAGCTACATTCAATGTGACCTTACTTCTGTTGCAGTTTTCCAAAATCATTTTGTTAATTAATAACCATTAAACAAATTTATATAGCTGCCCAACCCATACATAGGTGACTCCAGGTGGTTTACATATTTTTTTCAAAATCCATCATATAGTAAAATTGTTTTAAAAACCCTATCCTACTCATTATGGCAAGTACCATTAGATTAGTAACTCAATTGACTTCATTTTCATTTGTGGCCCCCAGGCCTATTGTCAAAGCCATGTTTTAGGGCCTTTTGAAAAAGGACCAGGATGGGAGCCAATTGTACCTTGGTGGATGATGTTCCATAAAGAATGGGCCACCCCTAAGAAAGCCCTTTTTCATGTTCCCATCAGATAATATTCCCTAAATTATGGGACCTTTAACATGTCCTGCCTTCTTGCCCTGGTGGGCTGGATGGATGTAATTAGAAGAGAGGGAATCCTTCAAATAACCTGGCTCAAAGTCATGTAGAACTTTATAGATGATAATCAGCACCTTGAATTGTACGGAGCAGCAGATCTGTAGGCAATGCAGTTTCCACAAAAGATATGACACATTCACAAATTTAGGGTTGTATAAAAATTTTCAACCACTGTGCTATGAACTAGCTGAAGCTTCCAGTACTCTTCCAGAGCAGCCCCATGTAGAGCACTTTACAATAGTCCAGACAATTAGTAGATGATCTTTTGTTTCTCTGCGGTTTGGACAGTTTCCTTTCCGCTCAGTTGGAAAAACCTTGTTTTTAGTTAGATGCATTAGTTCCATACCAATTAGCAATTTGAAAGTTGCAGATATTGAGAAGCTGGTAATTTGCCTATACTTGCCTGCTAATCCCCTTTTTGTTTGATCTTTCATAATCAAACCAAATGTGTGAATGAAGGAGGCTGCAGGGCAGCCTCATTTGCCTCAGTTAGGCTATCTCCTTTCATAAGGCAGACAGAGAAGGCAGCATTGGTAGCGCCGCGTTGCTGGGCAGTGGTCAGGGAGGGGGAGGGCACAGCACTGCCGCCCTTGCCCTTGGGGCTCTTCTTGTGGGACATGCTGGCTGGCGCTGCTTTAGGGTGCTCTGGCCGCCAGCTCCTCTGTGCACAGCCCGGCTCCCAGCGTGAGCGGCTCAGGAAGGAGGGGAACGGGACTGTGTGTGCAGGAGGCTCCTCAGCGCTAGTCTCAGATCAGCGCAGTCGCGGTCCCATTCCCCTCCTTCCTGAGCAGCTCACACTGATCTGAGGCTAGCGCTGAGGAGCCTCCTGCACACACTTGCACGCTTGCAAAGATCAAAGTTGTCACAGTCCTCCCTTTTTAGAGGCTTTTTTAAGCCTCACCTCAGCATTCGCCTTTTCCTTTTTACATTTGTTTTCTTTTCATGAGAGCGGTGAGGCTCTGCTTCCCCTGCCTCCCCTGACTGCACGTCACTGTTTGTAATTAAACTGCTTGGCAGTGAGTGAGTGTAGACCAGTCAGATGTTTTAACTCAAACCCACTCAGTTCATATTAAATCAAATGACCAATTCTTGATCTTCCTTTTCTCCACCATTCCTGCTGTTATTCAAGTTCTTCCATTTCAGCTTCTTATACTTGTCCACCTCCCTTATCCAAGCTGCATTCTTATTGTATTTCTTTGGGTTGTCCCACACTACACCCAGAACTGCACTGTTTCTTCTCTGTCAGGTATTGGCTTGTTCACTGCAATCTCTCAATTGATGGATCAATAGAAATGTTTCTGATTCAACTGGAATTGGAGATTCTGTTGATAGTGTGGAATTCAAGCTTTGAATCTTGGTTATAACTGTTATTTGCTGCTTTATTAATTCCAATGCTTCCTTAATCTTTTTAGATGATCTTTCTTGATCAGATAGTCTTGAATCTTTTTTTTTTGTTCTTCAGCTTCTTTTCTTTCATCTAGATCATTTGAATCTCATCTGAAGAGAAGGCCCAGGAGAGAATGCCTTGATTTCAGAAGGAAAACAATTCAATAGCTATGCTGCTTTCTCTACTTCTGACTCTGCCTGGTTTGCCTCTATAGCCTGAGTTATTTTTGGCAAGCTTTGATTTCTTTTCACTTGGTAGACTTTTGCAATTGAATAAGGGTTTCTGTAAATTATATCTCTCCATATTATTTATGGGAAAGATACTATTTATCAGGCTCCTCTGATGAGATCTATCCAGTATAGTTGAGCCTTTGGCATAACTCTCATCTTCCTCAAAGCACACATGATCCACAACCCTTGTTGTTGTTGTTGTTGTTGTTGTTGTTGTTGTTGTTGTTGTTGTTAATCATCGCACAGTCAGCCAGATGTCCAGTCTGGGTTCAGCATTTTTGTCTACCTATCAAGTCCTTACCAAGGACCTGGGATAGGCAATTCTGGATGTTTGATGGTGTTACAGATATTGTCGCAGGATGGAAGCAGTTCCAAGTAAAGCTGCCATCTGCAATTGATTGATGGCAAATTTTTCAATGCCTATGGTGTTCAAGTGGTGCTCAAGTTGTTTTGGGACTGCATCCAAGGTGCCTATTACTATTGGTACTATCCTTGCTTGCCTTTGCCATAGTTGTTCTATTTCAATTTGTAGGTCTTTCTATTTTGTTATCTTCTCCAGTTTTTTCTCTTCTATTCACTGTCTCCAGGCACTGCCACATCCACTATCCAGACTTTTCTGTCTTTCTTATCAACAACTGTTAAGTCCAGGGTGTTATGTGGCAGGTGCCTGTCTGTCTGGATTCTAAAGTCCCAGAGCAATTTAACTTCTTCATTTTCTATGACTTTCTCCATTTTATGGTCCCACCAGTTCTTGCCTACTGGCAAATGATATTTTTTGCAGATCTTCCAATGCACCATTTGTCATGCCGTTGCTTGTAGTCAGTTTGTGCAATCTTCTTGCAGCAGCTTACCAGGTGGTTCATTGTTTCTTCAGCTTCTTTGCATAGGCGGAACTTACTGTCTGTTGCTGTCTCTCAATTCTGGCTTTGTATACATTTGTCCTTAAGGCTTGGTCTTGTGCAGCCAGAATTAATCCCTTGGTCTCTTTCTTTAACTTTCCTGCTCTTAGCCATTGCCAGGCCTTGTCTTCTTCTTCTTCTTCTTCTTCTTCTTCTTCTTCTTCTTCTTCTTCTTCTTCTTCTTCTTCTTCTTCTTCTTCTTCTTCTTCTTCTTCTTCTTCTTCTTCTTCTTCTTCTTCTTCTTCTTCTTATTTGATTCATGGTCTGGGACTGATAAAAATTTCACAGTTCAAGTCCTGACCAAAAACCGAAGAGCTATTAAGGTAGTGTCTGAGTATATAGGCAGTTCCAAGTAGATTTTTTTTTTTTTTTGCAAAGTCAGGATATTCGGATCTAATAAGTTCAAAATTTCCATGTTCCCTTTGGGTATTGCTCCAAGTGCTCCTACTACTATTAGTACAACCATTTATTTCATCTTACATAGTCACTCAACTTCAATTTGCAATTCACAATATTTGGGGGGTTTTTTTCCTAGCTGTTTCCCTTCAATTTGTGCATCGTCTGGTATTATATTCCTTTTTTACATTGGTACAAATGGCATTCTTAGTTCACTAACTCACTTTGTGCCTGGGTGACATAGGACCCCATCATTACAACCTTTATGAAGTCACATTGCTTTATTCATGTCCAATTTATTGCTTAATCTAACACTGCTTTATCCTTGATTTGCATTGCTTTTTAAACTCCTTCCAATCACATCATTAGCGATGGAAATAAGGTGAGTATATATGTTGAAGTAACATTGTTTTGTCTGTAGGTGACTTTATTTTAATTCCATGTGACATCTATGTGTGTGCTACCAGACCATCCACATTCCATCATTTAAACAGTGCCTCCTGTTTTAGCATGATAGATAATATCAACTATCTCCAACCAGATTATTTATTTATTTATTTATTTATTTATTTATTTATTTATTTATTTATTTATTTATTTATTCATTCATTCATTCATTCATTCATTCATTCATTTGTTTATTTATTTATTACTACCATTCTCACTTTCTGATTAATAATTTGGTAATTGTGGATGCAGAAAAATGGTAGATGGTTTGTATGCCTGGGTATTCCAGAAAGCACATAGTAGGTTGCATTCTTGGACAATTTCCCATTACAGGGTTTTACAATGGAACAGTTAGCATCTAACTTTTGAGCTACTAACCCATTGTTTCTCCCATAGGGAATTATTGGGGTTTTTAGTCTGGAATGGTTTTCTCTGTAGACTGTAGATTCAATTGTAGGACGCTGTACACTGCAGAAATTTCCCTTTAGAAAATAGTGGGAGACATTTCTATAAACAAAAGGATGTGTTCAGGTTTATACATTTCAGGAAAGGGGGAGAAAATGATAGTTATACATACAGATGAAACTCGAAAAAATAGAATATCATGCAAAAGTTCATTTATTTCAGTAATGCAACTTAAAAGGTGAAATTAATATATGAGATAGACTCATTACATGCAAAGCAAGATAGTTCAAGCTGTGATTTGTCATAATTGTGATGATTATGACATACAGCTCATGAAAACCCCAAATCCACAATGTCCAGACGGATCCTGGACATGGGCTTCAAATGTTGTATTCCTCTTGTCAAGCCACTCCTGAACAACAAACAACGTCAGAAACATCTTACCTGGGCTACAGAAAAGCAGACCTGGTCTGTTGCTCAGTGGTCCAAAGTCCTCTTTTCTGATGAGAGCAACTTTTGCATCTCATTTGAAAACCAAGGACCCAGAGTATGGAGAAAGAGTGGAGAGGCACACACTGCAAGATGCTTGAAGTCCAGTGTGAAGTTTCCACAGTCTGTGTTGATTTGGGAGCCATGTCATCTGCTGGTGTTGGTCCACTGTGCTTCATTAAGTCCAGGGTAAACACAGCCATCTACCAGATTTTGGAGCACTTCATGCTTCCTTCCACAGATGAGATTTATGGGGAAGTGAGCGGAGTAGGGGGGGAGGGAGAATGACACTCCAATAGAGGGTTGCTTTATTACAACGGTCGTGGGGAGGGGTGGGTGCGAGGATAGAAGAAGATCTCATAGTCGGTTGGGAGACCGTGGCTGTTGGACACGCCCGGTCGCTTGTACCAACCCCCGCAGCCTAGGTGGTCAGGACCTACAGAGCCAGGGCCTGAGGCTGATGCTTTGCAATGCAAGGTCCGTTGTCAACAAGGCCCCCCTCATCAATGAGTTGATCTCGGAGGGGGAGCTGGACCTTGCAGGGATAACGGAGACCTGGTTGGGCCATGAGGGTGGTTTACCCCTCGTGGAAATGTGCCCACCAGGTTTCCGTGCATTTCATCAGCCCCGGGCCCTGGGTAAGGGTGGTGGGGTGGCGGTGGTTATACGGGAGGGTCTGGAGCCGAGAGAGTTCACTGTGCCACAGATATACGGGTGTGAGTCCCTTGGTGTGAAATAGGGCCCAGGGAGGCAGTGGGGCTTGCTGATTGTATACTTGGCTCCACGGTATGCATCAGCAGCCCTGCCCGAGCTCCTCGAGCTGATCTCAGAAACGGCAGTTGAGACCCTCAAACTTATGGTTATGGGGGACTTCAACCTGCCGTCGACGGGGGAAGCTTCCGAGGTGGCTCGGGAGTTCATGGCTTCCATGACAGCCATGGACCTGACCCAATTAATTCAGGGCCCCACACACGAAGGCAGTCACACGCTGGACCTTGTTTTTGTATCTGGGCAGTGGACGAGTGATCTGGGAATAGGGGATTTGGTTGTTACCCCCCTGTCATGGTCAGATCACTCATCTCTCCGGCTCGACTTCCCTGGCACTACCCCCCACCGCGGGGAGGCGGAACCAGACTGTCCAAGATGGTTCCGCCCCAGGCGCCTGATGGAACTGGATAGATTCCAGACAGAGCTTCCTGTAGCCCTGACCCGCTCTCAGACGGAGGACCTAGTGGCCGCCTGGAATAGGGTGGCTGCTGGAGCCTTGGACCGGGTTGCGCCTTTGCGGCCTCTCCTGCGCCAACGAACCACCCTGGCTCCTTGGTTTACCGAGGACCTAAGGGTGATGAAATGCCACAGGAGACACCTAGAGAACAGGTGGCGGTCCTCGCGCTCCGAATCTGATCGAACACAGGTAAGAGCCTATTCACGGACCTACCTTGTGGCATTAAGAGCGGCCAAACGTAGACATTGTGCCGCTCTTATTGCGTCCGCCGATAACCGCCCTGCTGCCCTGTTTCGGGTGACCCGCTCCCTCTTATCACAGACTCCGCGGGAAGCCCCTTTACAGGGCAGAGCAGAGGAGTTTGGGGAATATCTGCAGGACAAAATCGCTCAGATCCGGAGTGGATGGGCCCCCTTCAGTGGACCGGAGGAGTCGTCAGCAGCAAGTCTTGAGGGACCATACTGGGAGGAGTTTGACTCTGTTGCCCCCGAGGATTTGGACAGGTTACGTGGGCGGCTGTGAGCCACTACATGTTTATTGGACCCGTGCCCCTCCTGGCTGGTACTGGCATCCTGGGAGGTGACACGAGGCTGGCTCCTGGGTCTAGTGAACACTTCATTGGGTGAGGGGTCCTTACCGGCCGCCTTGAAAGAGGCGGTGGTGAGGCCCTTACTCAAGAAGCCTTCCCTGGACCCGATGGAACTAGCTAATTATCGTCCTGTCTCCAACCTTCCCTTTTTAGCGAAGGTTGTAGAGAATGTGGTGGCACAGCAATTACCACGGCACCTGGAAGAAACCGATTATCTAGACCCGTGCCAGTCCGGTTTCCGACCCGGTCACAGCATGGAGACGGCCTTGGTCGCGTTGGTTGATGATCTCTGGAGGGCCAGAGATAGGGGTTGTTCCTCTATCCTGGTCCTATTAGATCTATCAGCGGCTTTTGATACCATCGACCATGGTATCCTATTGCGCCGGCTGGAGGGGATGGGAGTAAGGGGCACCGTTTTACGGTGGTTCGGCTCCCACCTCTCTGACCAGACGCAATGTGTGTTGGCAGGGGAGCAGATGTCGACCCTGAGGTCGCTCACTTGTGGGGTGCCGCAGGGGTCGGTCCTCTCGCCCCTTCTGTTCAACACATATGTGAAGCCACTGGGAGAGATCATCCGTGGTTTTGGGGTTGGATACCATCTGTACGCTGATGACACTCAGCTGTACATTTCCACCCCAAACCACCCCAACGAGGCTGTCGAAATGATGTCCCGGTGTTTGGAAGCCGTCCGGGTCTGGATGGGGGACAACAGACTCAGGCTCAACCCCTCCAAGACAGAGTGGCTGTGGTTACCGGCGCCTCGGTTCAACCAGTGGACTCCATCACTGGCCATAGGGGGCGAGCAACTGCCCCCTGTGGAATGGGCGCACAATTTGGGCGTCCTCCTAGATGCCCAGCTGTCGATGGATGACCATGTGGCAGCCGTGGCAAGGGGGGCGTTCCACCAGGTTCGCCTGGTGCGCCAATTGCGCCCCCTATTAGACTGGGACGCCTTACGCACAGTCACTCATGCGCTGGTGACGTCTCGTCTGGACTACTGCAATGCTCTCTACATGGGGCTCCCCTTGAGATGCACCCGAAGACTACAGCTAGTTCAGAATGCGGCCGCACGGGCCATCATGGGGAGTACTAGGTACTCCCACATAACACCTCTCCTGCGCGAGCTGCACTGGCTGCCTGTGTTTTTTTGGGTGCGTTTCAAGGTGCTGATTACCATCTTTAAAGCGCTCCATGGCACAGGACCTAGTTACCTGCGGGATCGCATCCTACCGCATACATCCCTGCGACCAATTCGCTCTCACAGGGAGGGACTCCTCCGGGTGCCATCCACCAAGCAATGCCAATGGGCGGCGCCTAGGAGTAGAGCCTTCTCTGTGATGGGCCCAACCCCCCCCCCCAATATCAGAACTACTACCGACCTCCGCTCCTTCCGACAAAAACTTAAGACTCACCTGTTCCAACTAGCTGGCCTGGCCCATTTATAGTCCCATTCATACCTCCTGGCAAATATTTTTACCCTGGGATAGTTTTTAGGGGTGTTTCTAATGTATTTTTAAATTTTTAAAATTTTAATCTAACTTTAACTATTGTACAGTAAACTATTGCTACCTCCTCCAGCCCTATATTTATTTTATAATTATATTATGTATATTTACTGTTTTAATATGACTGTACACCGCCCCGAGTCCCTTCTGGGAGAGGGGCGGTCTAAAAATTAAATAAAAGTTAAAGTTAAGTTAAGTTTTAAGTTGCATTACTGGAATAAATGAACGTTTGCACGATATTCTAATTTTTAACGTTTCACCTGTATGCATAGGTAACAGATGATGTAAGCATAAATATTCATAATTAGCAAGCATCAAGTTATTACCCCACTCTTCTTCTGTAAGTATCCTCAAGAAATACTTAAAAATAAACATATTAGTTGAGAAATAAAGGTATCAATGTTGTCCCAATTTGCATGCATTCTTTCGATATTTCTATCTTGCCAGCAAATTCCCACTTCTTCAATTACTTGTTTCCTTCACAAGACCCAAACTAGATCCAATATTATTTACTATATATAACTTTTTCTGACTTTTCCCTCTATGCCTCTCCACCAGAACCGATTTAAAATCGATTTAAAAAAAACATCTGGAGAAAACTCATACAATTGGTCAATACTTAGCTGTTGCCCATTTGAAAACTATTGCTAGATGTTTCATATTGTGGCATCAATTTCTATTTAACCACTATCTGCATTTGACCCAAAAAACTGTCACATTCATTTTCAGCTCAAATTGTGCAAATTTCATTCATGTTTTAATAATTAAAGAAACATTACTGTAGGGAAATCTATATATATTGATTACTGTCGGAACTAAAACTCACACATTACACAGCTAATTCACAGTCTGATTTCCAAGAAGGCTGACCCACCAAAGACATTAAATATTTCGTATGAACAGTAGTCACTAATGTTTATCAGCATAATTGACAATTGAGCTTCAAAATTACAAAGCATCAAAATACCAGAAATACCAAAATGATCAGTTCATTTGGAGTTCCTAATATTCACTTTGTCATTCATAAGGCAAATCCATGTGAGAACATAATTCACTAAAATCATGTTCTGTGATGTGTTTGTATGTGTGTGTGTGCATGTGTTTTATAAGCACCCAGTTTCTACCTCAGTGGCTTTAAACCCCTATATCAAACTGACTTTCATTAGCAAACTATACTAAACAATATTTATTATGAATATAGCATAGCTGCCCTTTAAGTGTTTGTTTGCCCCATAGACACAGAAGAGAAGAAGATTGGGTATAAACTATTGAGTATATAAGTGAGTCAATTAAGTGATGTGTTCTGCTGAACTATTTAGTAACAGTTAAGAGAAAAGGTTTATGTCACCATTACTCTGATAATCTTCTGAATCAGATTCATCACAGTCCAATAGTTAATCCAGCAAATTTAGTGGTGTGTATTTCCCCCATTATTTGCAGTTCCACTGTGCCAGCATTTGGAAAAATAAGTCTTCCTGGTTCCAAGGACCCCCACGCCTAGTTTTCTCAAACTAGTTGCACTAAAGATGGGCTGTAAATCTTCACTGTGAATGCATTTCCAATTCTTCACCATGGTAGGCTAGTGTATGCATAACAAAAGCTTGACTTGGTAGCAGATTTGTGTGTGTGTCTGTATTTGGTTTCAATAGCTTTAATAGGAGTTTATTCCTGTTACTTTAATTTTAAATTGGGAGCAACCCAGAATTTTTTATGAGATGGGCGGCTATATAATTTAAATGAACAAACAAATGTGTTTGGCATCCACAAGCACCAGAGACTTATCCTAAAGATAAGAAACTCAAAGCTGATTACTGAATATTATTTAAACAAGGTTTTCCAATCCAACTGACAAAGTGTGGAATGGCTGTCCCATGCCCATATAGTTGTATTCATCACATTTCCATATGCTAATTCCAAAACCAATTTTTCAAACTAACAGAGCTGGCCCTGTTCCAGATGAATGGCACTTGAAAGACCAAATTCAGCTCCAAAGCAGTGTAGCCCAGTGGTGGGCAACCTTTTTTTTCAACTGAGCCAAATCTCGCCAAAACCACGATTGAAATTTATTTTGAGAGCCACATTTTTAAAACCGAAAATACATAGGATGGTACACTGTTTTTAGTTTCAATAAACTCTGGCATTTGAAGCACGCAAGTCTTAAAGCTGTCAAGTTACAAGATCCTTGCATCCCTAACCCTTTAGGAAAAAAACCCCAAGGGGTCTTCAAACCTGACAGCTTTAAGACTTGTGGACTTCAACTCCCAGAATTCCTCCTACAGTCATGTTGGCTCAGGAACTCTGGCATTGAAGCACGCAAGTCTTAAAGCTGTCAAGTTGCAAGACCCTTGCACCCCTAACCCTTTAGAAAAAAAACCCAGGGTCTTCAAACCTGACAGCTTGAAGACTTGTGGACTTCAACTCCCAGAATTCTGAGAATTGAAGTCCACCAAGGGCATCAATCATATTAGCCCAGGGATCTGCAAAATTGGCTCTTAAGACTGGTGGACTTCAACTCCCAGAATTCTGAGAGTTGAAGTCCACCAAGGGCATCAATCATATTAGCCCAGGGATCTGCAAAATTGGCTCTTAAGACTGGTGGACTTCAACTCCCAGAATTCTGAGAGTTGAAGTCCACCAGTCTTAAAACAGCCAACTTTGCAGACCTCTGTGTTAGCCCAAAGCCTGGCGCTGGGCGGGCCTTGCTCCCCCATTGGTGGAGCCCCAAGAAGCGAGGAGGCAGAAAAAGAAACGGAGGCCAAGGAGCTTCCCCCCTGCCCCCTCCCAGCAAAAATCTAACGGGGAGCCGGGCGGGCAGTAGCAAATTAGCCGATCACGCCGCGTGGGCAGTAGCAAATTAACCGATCATGCGGTGTGATCGGCTAATTTGCTACTGCCCGCCCGGCTCCCCGGTTAGATTTTTGCTGGGAAGGGGTAGGGGGAAGCTCCTTAGCCTCCGTTTCTTTTTCTGCCTCCTCGCTTCTCGTCCCCGCCCGACTTCAGGATCCTCCCTAATCATTGTGGGTTGAAAAGAAAAAAGGGAAAGGGGCGCTTGTTTTGAAGTGCCCGAGAGGAGGGAGGGGAGCGGGCACCCGGCACACAGAAGAGCCGCATTAAAGTGTGTAAAGACCCGCATGTGGCTCGCGAGCCGCGGCTTGCCGACCACTGGTGTAGCCCATAGATTAGAGGTGATACTAATGAGATGATAACAATTATTGGGGCAGAAGATATTTATTTCCCTGGACAAGAAATCCATTGAAACAGTGGTGGTATTCAGCTGGTTCAGACCAGTTCATGTGAATCTTTAGTGGTGACCTGCAGGTGGGTGGCCACATGGCCACCTGTCCACCCGGCCACCTTCCCACCCGGCCACCTTCCCACTCGGCCACCTATCCACCCGGCCACCTGTCCACCTGCCCACCCCACCACCTGTCCACCCCACCACCTGCCCACTTGGCCGCCACCTGTCCACCCCGCCACCTTCCCACCTACCCTGGCTCTACAGCGTCCTATTTTGCCACATTTTCTAAGCCGCGCACATGCATGCAAGCCATGCGTTGAGCAAAATGCATGTGCGGAAGGTGCACACACTCATGGAGTGAGCTTGCATGCATGCGCACGCGCTCAGAATTTCAGTGTGTAGCGAACTGGTGGTAAAATTATGTGAAACCCACCTCTGCATTGAAACCTAGCATTATCTGACTCAAGAGTAGAATAAGACATGCATACTTTAAAATAATGCCTTCCATTTATTATCTGGAAATCCAAGAACAATAAAATAATATTTCTGGAACTAGCAACCCAGAAAGTTCAGAAAACTGTCATTCTATATATCAGGGTAGTTAATATCCTGCTATAAAAATACTGAATCAGTTTAATTCATAATATTTATCTTACTTGCTGTTATATCTTTTGAAGGAAAAACAATATTTTTCAAGCAATTGTTTGCTAAAACAGTAATAACAGCAACTTTCACAGAGTTTTCTGCCCTATAATTAATGAGCTAAAAAAATCTAAAAGAAAAACTAATGCTGGCACCATCTGGATTTAATGCACCTGGAATGATTTGTAAGAAATTTCAACTTTTTCCCCCGGTTATAAACAACTAAGCATACGGAACATTTTAGTTATGAGATGTATTCTTTATTTGACAATGTTTTCTCCTATTTTGTCCTCCTTCCATAGTTTGAATATTCTCAATCATCCAGGTCAGAGTTGTCCCAGAAATATTTTTTTTTCCAAATGATAACTGGATTTCCTTGTTTGTTTGATTTTTCTTTTGAAAATGTTTCGCTTTTCACCTAAGAAGCTTTGTCAGTTCTGACAGTCAATCAGAACTGAAGAAGCTTCTTGGCTAAAAAGCAAAACATTTTCAAATGAAAAAAAAGTCCCATTGCCTTTTGTAAAACAATACCTTTGGGATATCAAGAACATTTCATAACCTGAATAAATGCCCAAATAACAGTTATTTTGTGTAATATTGTCAGTCTTGAGCCTGAATACTTCAAGGAGAAGTAAATATTTTAAGAGGCAAGATCCATATTACATTCCCCCAAAAGTAATGATTGAGCCAATCACAAACATGTTTTATATATTTTTTATCATGGATGTTTTCTTCAATTAAACAATAGTTTCCAAACATAGGTTGGTTGTAAAACCCATTGTGCTTAGCTAATGTTTCCCATAATTAATGAATTATGGGACAAGAAAAGTATATACTTATAGATAAAACAAGTGGCATTCCAAAGTTATAATTATTGTTATTATTACTAATTATAAAGAAAGCTGCCAAATGTAGGTTTAACATCATTGCATGTAGTAGTCAGAACTCCAGACCATATTTTAAGAGTCTCTCGTACATAATATCATACAAAGTGGGCAGGACTTAAATTAAAAAAAATAGTATGTATATCAGGACTTATTTTATTTGTAATAGCTACGTTAATAGAAACTTGCAACTCTGAATATGATTCCCTTCTCCCTCTCTTTATCTTCTTCTGAACTAGGAAAGGGCTTGTTTGAGATGTTTGCTCAAGTTACTTTTTTCACCCAGGTTCAGTCCTTTATTATTTCTTTCTTTCTTTCTTTCTTTCTTTCTTTCTTTCTTTCTTTCTTTCTTTCTTTCTTTCTTTCTTTCTTTCTTTTATTAGGGGACTGGAGGCTAAAACATATGAAGAATGATTATAGGACCTGGGCATGGCTAGTCTAGTGAAGAGAAGGGGAGACATGATAGCGGTGTTCCAGTATTTGAGGGGTTGCCATAAAGAGGAAGGGGTCAAGCTATTTTCCAAGGCATCTGAAGGCCAGACAAGGAATAATGGATGGAAACTGACCAAGGAAAGACTGAACCTAGAAATAAGGAGGAACTTTCTGACAGTGAGAGCAATCAACCAATGGAACAGCTTGTCTTCAGAAGTTGTGGGAGCTCCATCACTTGAGACTTTTAAGAAGAGATTGGACTGTCATTTGTCAGAAATGGTGTATGGTCTCCTGCTTGGGCAGGGGGTTGGATTAGATGACCTATAAGGTCCCTTTCAACTCTGTTAATCTGTTATTTTATCTTATTGGTATGAGTCTTGGTAATGGCTTTTCCTTCTGTCCTTCAGGGTCATCTCCTATGCCCTCTACACTAATATCAATGGAGCTTACAATTCAGCAAACATACATTAGTTTGAGAATGCATCACATTGCATCATTATAATAGGGAAGGGTTCAATTTGCATGAGCCTGAATACATTGAAATGGAAAAGAAACTAAACAAAAATATAAAGATGGAGGGCACAGAATAAGAAATTTCTGGCATAGATTTCCAATTGTATATTCTCAATTAGTTTAAGCATGTTTTATATTGTTCCCTTAAGGGAAATGGAAGCAATGAAATCCAAGTACAAATAAGGCCATATGGGAAAGGGGATGGGAGGGGGGATTACTCTTGTAGGAATCTGACAGGTGAGGTAAAAAATTGCATTCATTCATGTATATCACAATATTATGTAAGTGCTGCAATTTGTCCTGACAGCATCTGTTACTTGTGGTCCAGGGAATGTCAAGCGAGATATAAATGTGAAAATGCACATTTTATAGATTCCTTTCAAAGTTAAATTTTCACATTAGGCTGGCTGTATTCATGAATAAATTCTACAGGTATATATTTTCTGCTCTACCTACTCAATACATATTGAGTAGATAGGATTGTTAAACAGAGCCATGTTTTCACAATGCTTTCAAAGAGCTCGTGAAAGAGGTACCTGCAAGGAGAAGGCAAATGTGTTTGGAAAACAATTTTCTTCATCAGACAATAAAGATGAGAGAGGTGGAATTCTGACCGGTTCGCCCAAACCGGTAGCAGAAATTGTGGGTGGCCCTGCTCACCTGACCCGGCCCTACAGCATCCCATTTAGGCCTCTCTCTTTTTTTAGACAAAGCGCATGTGCAGAAAAGCAGAGCACATGCGTGGACATGGCACATGTGAGCAAAGCTCACATTTGCGAACCGGTAGGGAAGGTAAGTGAATACCAACCCTGAATATACCCAACACAATGTGATATCTATATTTCACCTTACCTTATCTATGCACGTTATTAAATACTCTTGGGCTATAGTGAGCCGAAGTTTAGAAGCTCCTCCTTCAGTCATGTTCTGATTTCTACATGATTGTTTTATTGTGCCTATGTGAGACTTCATTAGGCTTTCCTATGCAGATGACCCATAAAGATACCTAGACATATGATATTCAAATATTGCAATAGAATCTACAACTTAAAGCCACGTAAAAAGGATAAGTATCATCTCTTAAAACAATGATTCCTCCCTCCCTGTGTTAGAAATCAGAGGAAAAGGAAGAGAAATATGAAACATATTTTTTGGTATTGTTGTTGTTTCTTGGAAACGTCATAGTTTCCAGACATGCAGAATGGAAATGATGAGAAAATATTGTATTCATATCTTGGAAAGTAGACAGATTACATATTGTTGTGATCAGGGGTGAGCTTCAAAAACTTTAAGGTTCTCTGCCCAGTTGCTGGGTGGCCTAATTGGCCTAATTGGGGGGGGGGGATGAGAGGGAAATGAGGAAAAGCAAGAAGTAATTTCCTTAATCCTCTCAAAGAGAAGATCTCTAAAACTATAACCTGGAGAAAAATTTTTATTGCTATTCTTCTTCAACGCACTTCATTTATTTATTCATGAGATGATATGGAATGATTTAAATCTCACATTTGTTTCAGGAACTCAAGAGAATGTACCTAGGCCACTCCTTTTACTTTTTTTTTCTTACTGCTCTGAGGAAGGATGGGTTAAGATAGCAATTGGCACAACTTCACTCAGGACTGCTGTAACCGAGGGGTCATGATGTAGCTCTTTATCTTTTTTCAACAAGTGTAATGCGCCTGGCAGTTTGTTTTTAGCATTCCAGAATGTGGTGTGCTTTAAGGCAGGCATCTTCTGTACATATGCAGAAGGCCACTAAAAAATCAGAGAAACAGTGGAACAGAAGCTAATTTAGGGGTGTCATGAATAAGGTGATTCCATCAAATCATTTTCATATTTAATCACCCTGCCAAACTCTGCACAGCTCTATTTTTGACCCTAAAATTGTCATACAATCACAATAGAAGTCTGTGATGTTGTTGAATAAGTCTGGATACCTATTTTCTATATTTTATTTGAAACTGTCAAGACTGACTTGCACCTATATTCACCTATATTCCACTTCACTTGCAGCTTGATAAAGAAGAGAATGGTTGTGGAATGAAATGCAAAGGTGGAGAGAATGGCATCCAAGCATCATTGGTTCCCATGAAACATTTTTCCTTCCTCAAGGACACCCTGAACAGATGTCTCAGCATGGCTGGCTGGTCCCCATAACAAAATGAACAGAAGTGATTGGTGGACATAATGAACTGTGGGTGGCCCATGGAGAAAGGGGGAATGAACTATGCATACTTTTGTGAGGGAAACCAAGAGCTGGTTTTGCTTCTTCGGTGCCAACGTGATTTATTCAGTAAAGTTTTAACTTTTGGTAAAATAATGTCCTAGGAGTTTCTTTTCTGGATTTGCCAACTGGACAGTTGACAGAAACATGGCTAAGCTTCAACTTCCTAATATGAACATGTTAAAATGCTAGTTACTTAAATATATTTTAGTAATGATACCAAATACACATAGAACATGTTTACCTGAAATTCATGCTACACTAGTAGTTCGCTGATCAAACAGATAGGTGGCAGTTTGTTTTCATTATGATTAAAAATATGATTTTGAATTCAGTTGACATTTTTACTTTTTACCAGCTTCATATGACAAGCAGATACAGGTTAGTGACACACACTTACCAAAAAGATATGTCCTACTTTCACCCTAAGCCACATACATTTATTCTGGGTGGCTTCATGAATTTGTGTAATTAGTATTTGGGTGAATTACCATCAAAAGGAAAATGTAGTGTGATAACTGCAAAATAAATTTTACTGAGGAAAACAAATACAACATCATAAAATAACTGGCTTTTGTAGACCACTCTATGAGGCAGACATATTTTGCAATAATTTCAACACCATCCCACTTATACCAGAGACTGCACATTTTTCATTTATATTTGACAATGAAGTAGTTTTTAAAAAGTATCAGTTATTCTATGGGTAAAATCTAATCTGCATCACAAAGAACATTACATAAACTGTTGCATAAACTGATATCAGTATTGTCTTCCATATAATGTATCTAATGAATGAAGCCAATGGAGGAAAAACAGTTATTGATATAATGTAGGGTTCTCAGATTTCCATTTTTTTTATTTGCATGACTATATGATCAATCCAAATAATCTGGAGAAGAAGCTTCCAGTCTTCCAAGTTTCCAGGTCTTAATGTTGCTAGAAACACACGGTGCTTTTCAAAAACTTTGAAGTAGATAGAAAAGAGCCTTAGGTCAACTTATAAATATTCAAAAGTAAATTCAGGATCTACCACTTCCATCATGACCTTTTCCAAAGGAAGAATAATGCAGTGTGTGGATAGCCTTGGGAAACAAAAGGAAGAGATATCACCTAGGAAATGATAAGACAAGAGAGAGAGGAGCCCCCCATGGTTTAATGGTCAGAGAAAGAAACTTAGGAAGAAACGTCCTTCCGCAATTAAAAGTGGTGTTGAGAAGTTTATGCTTTCAGACTTGCTGATTCTATTAATTGTAGCCTTATGATAAGGTAGAATTTGTCCATTTGATTATGTTTCCTGTCTGGTTTGCTTGGGAAGGCTGACAAGAAGAAACCATGTTCCCCTATTTAAAAATGTGAAAATCTACCTGTTATATAAATGGAATCAGACTAAATTGAGGGCCACATAGATGATAAAGTAAAATTGCTGTGGTCCATTTACAAAATATCAGCAAAGGTGAGTCATATGTACCTGTGGCGAAGGGTATTGATCAGTACGAGGACTACTTCTGAAAAGGCCCATTTCCTAGTCTATGATGTATGGGCCTCATCAGAATGAGGAACTATAACAAGCCCCTGTACTCTGGACAGACAGATTTGATTTTGACAAGCCATTGCTCAATAGATCCTAGTGCAGCATCTTTTAAAAAAATCATTGGTAAAACCGCAACACTTTAAATTGGGCTTGGAAGATAACTGGCTAGTGCAATTATTTTTTTAAAAAAAAGCAATGTAAGAATTTTCTAACAATAATAATAAAATAAAAATCTTAGCAGTAAAAAAAATACATTTGAAGGGCACTTTTTTCTAGAATCATTTATATTATTTTATGGATATACTCAGCTGAAATATTAATATCTTACAAAAATATTGGTGGAATAAGCTATAATTATTCCTTCCCAAACAATGAAAGGGTTCTTTAAATCCTTCAACTGTAATATACTGATAATTTTGATCATTGTGTGTCTCTTGTCAGTAGCTCATGGATTTCTTTGGTTGCTTTACCATATGATGCTTTGATACTTAAATCCCCTTGAAGCCTAAATGCATGGAACAACACTCAGACTTAGAGGCACAGCATTGGTGGTGTTTTATTCTTATTACTATTTATTGTTTGCTATCTCCAAAGTCAGATAGTGTTCATACAACTCAAAGGCTTTACTTCCATGCTTTGGCTCATACATCTAAAACACAAAACTTCCCCACCCACCCCCACACCAGGACTGGAGCTACATGTATCTGAATCTCATTAAGTAACATCCACCTAGAATGTATTTTAAACTTCATTAGAAGTGTCACTAATCTGTAACTTTATTTCTACACTTTGTTTCAAAACACAGCATTCATACATCGAATCCAACCTTTGTTAGGGTCATAGACCAGCGTCCACAAAGTTCATAGTATCTTCAGCACACTGCATTGTGGCTAGATCTGTTGTGCAATACAAAAACTGTATAAAGAGCAGGTTTTGGAAGGCAGTTTTATGGTGAGGTTCATGTTAGTGGTGACATAATATTGAACATATTCTGTTGAACCAGTTGCTTAATTCATTGGATTAGGCTTGGAAATTGCTTCTGACGTTGTTTGGCCAATGTGATTTCCTAATTACTTCCATAGAATAATGAAACATTACAATGAAACATATGTCTTTGGGCTTGCTTTTTCAGACCGTCATTTCAGCTTTTTTGCTCCCTTCTCCAATGATTCTTATCTTTCAGTTAGGTATTTGTGAAATTGTTTTCTTTCACATTAAGCTGTAGATTTGCTGTGTGCACTTGTCATTTCTTCTCGCCCATATTTTAGTGTTACAGGAATTCAGCATAGCTGAAACCAAACCTCCCTATCCCTGTTCCTATTACTGCATTCCTAGTTGATTTGATCTCACACTGGATATATCAGTGATAGACAGGTTTTATGAAAGTAACAAGGATATCTTGATTTTAAAACAGAGCAAAGAAGCTATCAAAAATGTGGAATATATATATAGTAATTATAGTAATAAAGTAATTATTTCTGAATCTTGGATGTAATCTTCTATAAATTTGAGGGCCAAAGGAAGTGCTCACTTGTTTCTGAATTGACTCAATCAATTTAACAAGGAAATCTGCTTAATAGCATGGATTATAACAGAGATAAATGTTCCTGAAAACTGGGAGAAATAAGGCATTTGCATTCTGTTCCTTATTGGATAGGAATTTATTACACTAACACATTTATGTAATCATCTATATACAATGGCTGAACTCACTGCTGAGCCTTTTATTTCTCTTAAGTGGTGGCAAACTGCAGCAGATGAACAATGAGAAATATCATACTGCATTCCCATCTCGTATTTATAATATGCCAATCATAGTAGAATGTAGGCAATGAACATCAACAAGAACGTTCAAAATGAAATAAAGAGCAGGTTAGTTTTGCTCTCTATTTTCCTGAACTGATATTCATGTCATAGTTTGCTTCATTTGTAAAATAAGGTACTCCTCAGGATTATCTGGGTATGGCTTTCTCTAATCGGTTATTTGTTATAAACTCAGTTGACCTTGGATTTTTCAAACAGAGTTTGATAACATATATCTTCTGTTTGTCAGGCAGATTCTTGAAGGGTTTGGTCCAGCAACTATACATAGCAAAAGCTAGATGGTGGATAATTTTCAAGATTTAGGTTACTTTTCTTAGCTTACTTGCTAAGGCATTGATGAATATTCATAGCTGTTTGCTAACATATCCTTGACTGGATGTGAGGGATACTACCACAATCACCATCTTTTCTGTTGACACTTTTCTGGGGACCCCATTGGAATTAGCCATCCCCTGCTCCAGACTAAACATTGGGAAAAGAGGCTGGGTCTCAGAATTTCTCTTACTATCTGAGCGAACAAAGTCTAGTTTTGGCCTTCATATATTACACTCTGTATATAACATTGTGATTTATGATTACCTGCTATAATAAGTGAAGCCAGTCAACAGAGCTGAATCAACAATTCATAAAGAACAAACCATGGCTTTATAAAAAAAAAAAACAAGTCACAGGCATAAAGCTTAAATGGCTTAAGAAAAACAATGATAACAGCAGGGGCATGGAAATAAAGAAGAAAGAAATAAGATTTGAACTCTGAAGAGAGGAAAATGTATTTTTTTTTTCATCAATGTTATGCCTTTTTTTTTTCAAGCCGCAGAATTCCAGTGCTTCATTTTTCACCAGCCTCTATATTTGTCACTCGGTCTTTTAGTTTATTGTAACAATGATCAGCAGGAGATATATTTGCTGAGAAAAATGCTATGAATGAGAGCTGCTAGTGAAATATATGTTGGGAAAATAATGTGCCATATAACAAGCAGGGAATGGGAGTTTGGCTAATAAACTCTTAGCATGCAGATTAACTGGCAAAAGAAATAGAAAGATTGAGCTAATGACAAGCTTTTCCAGACCAAATGAATGCTATGAGGTTGCCCTTAGCAACCACAGGAGCCTAGATATACATCTACCCTTGTGCACAAACACATCTTTGCTTTTTAAGAGAAATAACCAAGAGGGGACAGGAGTGCTTTTCAAGATTACAAATCTTTGCAGGTATCACACTTATAACTCTCTATTCTTTCATTAAAATTTCAGAAGGTATCTAATTGGGTTTTAGCTGCTGGTAGGCTGGCACAAAAACAAATGTAGTTTCGATAATCACATGGAACCCTGAGTAAACATATCAGAAAAAATGTAGCCAGACTCTATCCTTCCCTGAGAAATGAGGATGCTAATCCTACAAAAGAAAAGTCCACAAAGATTGCAGATATTTAAAGAATTTATGATGGGCCCCGTCCCTTGAGATAATGATGATGATGGTTAACAATAATAACACACCTGAAGGTAAAAGTGGAGGCACCATAATATTGAAGGTAAGGTATGCTTTATTTACTAAGTGAATTTATATATCACTTTGCTTTGATAGCTAAAGAGTTTATTCATACAGTAGGTCTCCTTAAAGAGATGTGGTGGCTCAGTGACTAAGACACTGAGCTTGTCAATCAGAACGGTTGGCAGTTCAGCGGTTCGAATCCCTAGTGCTGTGTAATGGAGTGAGTTCCCGTTACTTGTCCCACTTCTGCCAACCTAGCAGTTCGAAAGCATGTAAAAATGCAAGTAGAAAAACAGGAACCACCTTTAGTGGGAAGGTAACAGCATTCCGTGCCCCTTCGGCATTTAGTCATGCCAGCCACATGACCATGGAGGCATCTTCGGACACTCCTGGCTCTTTGGCTTTGAAACGGAGATGAGCACCGCCCCCTAGAATCGGGAACAATTAGCACATATGTGCAAGGGAAACCTTTACCTTTACCTAGGTCTCCTTATTCTCAAAGCAGCCACACTGGGGGGTGGGGGTGGGTGACCAGCTCAAAGTCTTTTATGAGATTAGTGAGAAAACAGAGGATTGAGTTTTGGCTTGTAGTCCAAATCTAACTAACCCAATCTAACTACATTATACTTTTTTTTTCAAAAATCTAAATAGTATTTATCAGAAATGATGCTAATAGGCCCTCTTGCTCATGCTGAAAAGATGAATGAGGTACTAAATGAAGCAAATCTGTCAAATGGGGACAGAGCTGCCCAAAATTATTTGTGGTACAAACAGAAATCTGAGAAAGTGTCTCTCCCTTTCTTTTATCCATGACAAATGTACACTTTGATGCAGTGTGCATTTTCAAACTACACTTTTAGAACGTAGTTTGGAAATTACACTTTTCTTTCTTATAAATGAATCTCTTTCTCGTCTTCGTCTGCCTTCCTTGGAATCAGCATGTAACAAAATTGGCTGATGTCTGATGATGTCTCCAGAAAATAGTAGAAGGGAAAACAGAAATGCTACTTTCCCAATCTAACAATGGGAATGATTTCACTAGTTAAGAATGAAAAGTGTAATCTTTGAACAATCTTATATAGAAAATCAAATTCCTGTCTGTCCTAAATCCAATTTAGCAAATTTCCAATTTAAGATTCACATCTGTAGAATCTATTCTAACCTTGTACTAAAAAAGTAAGTTTTACTGGTGCTAGAGGTGAACATTTCCTATGTTTTATCTATTATATTCAATTGCTAGAAGCCTATTTCCAATCAGATGAATCTAGGCAAAGCTAAATTAATAATCAGCATTAGATGGAGAATGAAGAGGAAGGACATAAATTACTGATATTTTTTATGTTCTTTAGTTCTACAGTTTTGGAAAAGGATATAGCATAGGAACAAGAAAAAAATATCTACTGTGTTTTATAATTCCCAGGATAAAAGTCATAGCTTTTAGTTTCCTTAGCAACTGTGAAATCTTCATTTTTTGTAAATTAAATGATATGAATTGTATAAACTTGCTTTATCCCAGCTAACATCATATCCTGCAGGAAATGTACACTTTTACATTTTATTCACATCCACACCCACATACAAAGAGACGGACAGACAGACGCATAAACACAAAATACCTGTTATTGGATTCAAGAATATATATTCCAAAGGATATGCGATTTAGGAATTTGGAATAGGACAGAAATCCATTTTAATTCATTGTTAGGATTTGTACCACATTCTAAATTTTAAAATTAAGAAGAAATGAGAATTAGATTTATTTATTTATTTTTTTGGTAGGCACGTGTCAACCTTCTCAGGTCATAGGACTTTGGAACATTGCTCTGACCTATAGACATCCATTAGAACCAGGGGGTTTCTGGCTGCTGCTACTGCTGGTTCGATCAGTGATGCACATGCATGCTTAGTGTGCACTACATGCACATGCACAGTACTAAAAAGTGCTTCTGCACATGTGCAGAAACAAAAAACAAAATGGCGGAACCTACGGCACTGCCAAGAGAACCACTTTGGGGGCATGGCAGGCCGTGTTACTACCCACTTGGCCAAATCAGTGTGAACCAGTAGGAACCCACCTCTGAATAGAACCTACTTTGACATCATATGCACTGTCACATGATATAGATTGTGCAATTTGTATAATTTTCATGCCAATGCCAACATACATATAATTTCACACACACATACATCAAAGATGTCCATGTTTTGACTACTGGAGTGATACTGCAAGCTGGAATGATAATTTTCTCTAGTTGTTTTTAAAGACATTTTTATGCTAATTGATACATTATTTGTTAATGGCATATGCAAAATCTTGGCTTAGAATGAAAAGTTGAGTATTAAGACAATTAAAAATTATCACTGTGGGTTTTATTCTTACTAGTAATGGAATTGTCTTCTTAGGCAACTGATCCTAGTTGTTAAATTGAGCTGTAAGTGTTGGGTTGTTTGTTGCCTGTTTTTGTTTTGCTTTTGTTTCATGTTTATCAAGAGGAGGCATTCTGGCAATTTATTGCCTTGGATACCAATCATCCTGATTTGGCCGGCTTGTCTGTGTTGCCCCTTACATTTTACCCGACAAATACTGTGGATTCATAGATATATACATAAGATATTCTGGTGACTTTTGCACTTGTATCTCAAAAAGAAATATCAGACCAAGTATATAAAAAAGAGATCTGTATATTAGATTTAAAATCCTTACCAGAGCAGCCAAAAAAAGGACAGAAGTGTTACAAATTATTTCATTTAATGCAAAATTCATTCTTTTCCTCTTTCAAACTCCCCATGAAGGTCTACACCCTTGTGATTTACCTAACCCATCTGGCACTAGATGGGGCATTTGAGGCTTAGTAGTATATAGTTTTGTTAGCATAGCAAGTAGTAGTGGGGGGAAATAGATTTATTAGTGGATAACTCCACACACTTTTAGTGTGTGGAATGATCAAGAAGAATACAATAATGTCTTTAAGCTACCAGACCAATTACAATTCCTTGATTAATTATAATGTGTGCGCACATATTCAAACTCATTTTCTCAGCTAACATCCTGGCCAGAGAGAAGAGAAGAGCTATGACAGATGATAGATGCTTCTAAGATTTGGAGGTCTTCCAACTGAGTCCTGCACAACTTGTCCTTTTATCCTTTGCTAATACACCATCATTTCCATGCCATTTCAACCTTTTGTTGTCCATTAGGTGACCTGCTCCATGGGATTTCTTATATTTGGTAGTTGTCATTGTGGAATTTATCTGATCTTGATGGATTATATCCCTGTGACCTACTTTGTAGTAGTTCTATTCTCTGGTAATTAGTATCCAGATCTGGTCTTGTTGCTTCCTTGCATTTTACTTTTCTCTGCACCCTTGCATTTCTTTCGTATTGAAATTCCATTCATCCATTTCTCCCAATATTTTTTCACTATTGTAGAAGAAAATGCATAAAATACTGAAATATTTGTGAAGAGCATCTAAATTACAAAATGGCAACTCCTTTAGTCTTAGTGCATCCCAACTGGAAATAAGATAAACTATAAAATCACGAATGCCTAAAAATGCTGTTTTTACTGGTTTGTAATATAGAGGTGTTCAAAACCCATTAACAATAGTTTTCTGATGTGCTTAAGATCATCTTTGGTGAAGTTATCATCATATGCCAATGACTCATGACATTTTATTCAAATAATGAAGATTTGTCAGTGCACTTTTTAAAGCACTAACTTAGGTAAAATCCAAACTCTTTTCGCAGGAAAATGGTCTTAAATGTTCAGTTAGAAAAGTTTTCTCATGTACCATTTATACTTAAAAACAACTAAAAGATAATTTAGCATTGTGGAATGTTAAATCCTGCAGAATGAAAAGCAGAAATAAGTTGCTATAATATCCAAAAGTGTTTTACAATATTTGAAATATATATATATATTCAGAACTTAAGAAGTCCAATATCTAATGCATATGAACATAGTACAATTTTTCTTCTTCGGTACGTAACTGCAACGAAGAGTGGTGAGAAATGCATACTCTTTTCACATCTCTGAACCTATTTTGGCCACTAGAACTAATAATAAGAGATGAATAAAGGAAATGCTATGCACACATTGTCCCGGTGTCTATTTCTCTGCCCTATTATTCTCTACCTTTATAACACAAAATATATTTTAACTACTTTAGGGTTTTTTTGTGCTTCGCTATCTTCAAGATGTGTTTTAGAGAAAAGTTGAGCTTTCTATGTTTGTGTCTTTTCTAAGAAATCTTTTTCTTTCAAATATAAGAAATGTTTGTTAACATATCTAGACAAAGTCCATGCTCTGCTTCTAACACAACTATATTATAGTTTGTCTTCTTCCACTTCTTCTCATTCTTCTCCTTCCAATGGGATATTTGCTGTTTATATGCTCAGTATTCTTTTAGTATCCATATGCTCAAAGTTCTTGCTGAATTCAAGTCTCCAAGCACTATATGGCTTTGAATGAGGAAAGACATGCAGTTGTCAACTTCTGCTTCATTCCAACAGCGCTGCTTTCTGCAGATAGAGATAAACATATGATAAAGGATGTATACCATGTGCTTATTTATGGGTAATAATATATAACTGGAGCTGAGCAAAGTTGCAAATGGGTAATTAGTTTCAACAAAGCTGAACTGAATCATCCCTTCGAAGCAGTTCCAAATATCAAAGTAGGGACCTGCTTTGAAGCAATGAATTGAAGCAGATGGCTCTGTAGTGCTTTGGAGCTTTCCAAAATACTTCAGAGATTTGATAGTTATTTCTCAGCTTCTGGGATTCTTATATGCTATATACCGAATTTTAACTTCAAACTCTGTCTCTCTCTCTATCATGTATGTCTCTGCCTCTTTCTGTGGCTATCTGTCATCGATCTATCTATATCACTGGTGTGGAGTGGGCATGAGAGTAATCTGACATTGATATGAACAGCTACCAAATGAGTTTCACTGTTTTATTAAATTCTGCCTTTCAGAGCTCTTTTGAGGTATTAGGCTATCATCATTCTCAATTTTTTCATTTTCCCAGCTCTTATAACAAAGATTAGCTTTATTCTCTTTTAGGCTAATGAAAAGTTACACATTTAAGCTGTTCTTGCCAACACAACTGAGAGTTCAGCTTTGCTTTTGAAACTGAAACATAACCCAAGCTGGATCAATCTCAGTCATAATCTTGCTTTAATACTTTGGTGGAATAAACACTGTAGCTGGAACAAAAATCTAAAAGTCACCAAAGCTGGATTTTTTCTTTCTTTCTGGGAGTGATGGTCATTAAGGCTATAACTCATAAATTTGCTTTAATCTCTCTGATAATGGGAGGTTGTGGAGTATTTTTATTGGTTCAGCCAATTTCTCTATAGGATATTGGATATTCAACAATTTCAAAGTTATTATATTGTCATTTGCCTGCTACTGTAACTTTAGTCTGTCTGGCCAACAGGTATGATTAATATTTACCTATGTTGAACTTTCTTCACTATAGCTGATGGACATTTCCTCCATTCTCTGCCCCCCTCTTTTTTCCTAGTCTCTTGAAGGGGTTTGAAATAAATCAGATTGTTCCCATACAACTAACCTCAGTCAATTCAAGACTTAAAAACTAAATGAATCAGGACTGAATTGTACAAATATACACCCTTTTTTTCTAATATAATCTGATGTGCATTTAAGATAGCACTGTTTATCTAATTGAAGAAAATCTGTACATAGGGGACCATTGGGAAAATATATGCATCCTTAAATCTGTTTTACAAGTTACTTTTGCAGTTGAGATGAGTTGAGGTACTTTTTGGCAAGGCAAAAATATCTTGGGAGATTTAAATGAAAATAGTTTCATTTAAATGTAATGACTCACCCCAATACTTATATGCAATGTTCATATTAATGAGTGATTAATGCTTTATTGGTGATAACACTGACTGGAGATTAGTGCAACAATTAATGTGCAGTGGGTGCATTTGTGCAGAGACATTTTTTGAAGTAATGTCCTCTATGAAATACAAGACAGCACCAATGAGACTGTGCAAACTTTTCCCATGTCCATTGTGTTTATGTGAAAACTTCTGTGAAGCATATGGTACATCCCTTCATTATATCACCAGGATAGTAAATCAACTCCCCTTGAATTTCTATGTGTTAAGACTCATGCTGCTGTTAAAATTGTCCAGCACTGAACAACATGCTCTGCAGTGAGGAAAGAGACTACATAAATGAATACAGAGCACACAAGTATACTGAAATCAGCATGTTGCATAGATTTGCAATACTACTTACAGTTCAACATTCCTTAACACCTCCATGGAGAAAATATCAGCCCAAAGTTCCTCCAGGAAAAAAAAAAAACTATTTGAAGGTGCATGTAAACATATGCACACATAAAACTCTATGAAGAGGTTTGAATTTTTGCTGCATTTATAAGCTGCAGTGATGAATAGAAATCTATGACCAGTCATGTAAAAAAATAGCAAAGTTAAAACTGATTGAACCAACCTTTCCTTGTTCAATGCATATATCTTTCAGAGAGGGGCAAGGTATACAGCTGATAAAAGAATCAGCAAAACTGACAGAAAGAATCTATAAATTAGCAACATCGTCCTTTTTCTCGAACTCTTAAAGCCTTGGCTGCATGTGTGTGAAAACAGTTTGCCAGTTTTAACTCTGGGCCAGAAGAATTCAGATAAATATATTTGGTGTCAAATCCCAGTGGTGTTTGTCATACTTCGGGTATTGGGGAAAGGCAGCAGCGGCAATGAGCAGCAGCAGTGAATGGAGGCAGCAGTCCCAGATATCTAGACCAGCTGATTGGTGGTGTGCCAGGAGGCTGTGGGCCAGCTGCCAACCAGCTATTTGGCGGCAAATGCATCAGGGCCACCTGGTGGAGGCAGCAGATGATGGCAGCATTTCTGGTTGCTCGACCCGGTTGACTGTTGATGCACCAGGAGGCTGAGATCCAGCTGACCAGGAATGGCCCTAATGGATCAGTGGCAGCGCACAGAGCAGAGGCCGGGCAGACTATTTGCTGTGTGAATTTGTTCGGTGTCTGGCTGCTTCACTGCACAAGTTGAAAGGACTGCTAGCTGGTTGACTGGCCAGGCTGTGGACCCCACCTACAAAAATTCTTGGAGCTCTGACTTTCCAATGACCTTTAACAGGACCCAATGTGTGCCGAGGCTATGGCCTGAATAAACCTGGTTACTGTTTAACAGTTCCAGAAAGTGTGCTTCTGTTTTTTTTTTTTGAGACTGATGCTTGGACCACTAAGTGGAAGTTAGCACTCCTCTTTTGTTTCTTTTTGGGGGGTTCCCTGCTCCCCCCTCCTGTGGACTGGCTCACCAACTGGAAGGTACATGAGCGATGGGACAATGGTAGAGGAGACGGAGCCAGTGGTGGATGTGGGAGCCATGGTGGAACTGCCATGGCAAAGTTGCTTGTGCCAGAGGGTGTGGAGGACAGACAGTGGTGCACCCAAAGGAGCATGAGGCCCAGACAGTGGCCTGCCCCTCTTTCCCCCAGGTCTATGCAGGCCTGGCAGAGATCTTTAGTGAGCAGGAGTGTGATATATCTCCACCGTACTGGTACAGTTGCGGATTGTGGCTCCCGTACTCTTCAAGGATAAAAAGGATGGGACCCTGCACCTGTGCTCTGATGTCAGAGGGATCAAGAGGGCTTGTGTGGAGAACATGTACTCACTTCTGGTGATGTAGGACATGTTGGCCTATTTTGTGATGGGTAGGTTCTTTACAAAGCTGGACCTATGGTAGGCCTACTACCGGGTCAGGGTGAAGCAGGGGGATGAATGGAAGATGGCTTTGAACTGCCCCCTTGAGAGTTACCAGTTCTGAGTGATGCTGTTCAGGTTACAGGGGCCCCTGTGGTATTCATGCATCTGATTAATGATGTGTTGCATGAGCACCTATACCAAGGAGTGCTTGTGTACCTGAATGACATCCTGATCTACACCACCACCATGGCGGAATACACCCAGCTGGTACAGCAGATGCTGCAGAAGTTGCTGGTGGCGAATCTCTATGTGAAACTCCCCAAATGCGAATTTCATTGGACCCGGCTGGATTATTTGGGCTACCTCATCTTCAACGCCAGGGTGGAGATGAAGCCAACCAAAGTCCAGGTGGTCATGGAGTGGCAGGCACCTAAAACCACAGTCAATGGCAGAGTTTCCTGGGCTTAGGGCCAGTCAGGTGAAAAATAGCAAAGTTAAAACTTATAGAATCAACCTTTTCTTATTCAATGCATATATCTTCAGAGAAGGGCTGGGGAATACAGGTGATAAAAGAATGAACAAAACTGACAGAAAGGATCTATAAATTAGCAATATCATCCTTTTTCGGTGTCCCAAACTATTAAAGCCTTGGCTTATGGGTGTGAGAATAATTTTCCAGTTTTAACTCTGGGCCAGAAGAATTCAGATAAATACCTTTGACAGATTTTTGGAATCAAACCCCTCCCCTTACACCTGGTTTCTTTAAAAAAAACTATCAGAGGTCAGGAGTAGCCTATATTTTCTCAATAGCTCATATAAGACCATTATTTTCATAAGATTGCTGGTGATTTAAGACCAAATTTTAGAGTCCTATTAATGCACACTTTAGAGGTAGCCATCACTTCAAATATTCTGCACCTAAAACTTGTATTGTATATGGCTTGGACCTCGATGGAGCTCATGTCTGTCCTATAATTTATATGGAAGCAGGATCAAAGCTTTATTTCCTGATTTCTACTCTTTTATATGCAGAGATCACATGTTCTATTTAATGACACAGCCAAGTCATAACAGAAAAAGAGGACATGTGAGCAGACAAACATATGTGGATAAGTTCCCAACATGGTCAATGATAATAGATATATTTTCCAATCATGGGAAATAACTTTATGTTTTGCCAGGATCCTCTCTTATGTTACAGTGGACATACTGGTATTAGTAAAAAACAGTGCCATTTCAGGAACATTACTACTAGGTATAGTTTAATTCCTCCTACAATGGGCAACAGAATTAACATTTATATCTCATTCATACAATATCTGTTATAGGTCAAGCTTCAGGGCTGCAAGCACAGTGTCTCCTTTGTTAGAATCTGAAGTAGATTTATTAAAGAGTGATTCATAAGATGCTTTCTTCTAGAAGACTCATGAGTCAGATAAACTCAGTTAAGCTTGTTGACAGGGTAGAAGGATAAAGTGCCATGACTCAGTCTGACAAATCTGGCAACTTTCTAGTTCCAACAGCTATTAGCCCATCCAGTTCCTAATAAATAATGAAATTTTCCTTGACACAGCAACATGCTTGTACAAAGTCATTTCCTCTGTCATGGACACCTTCCTAATGCTGGAGAACCACATTGGCTTTATTTATTTATTTAATTATTTATTTAGGTAATGAATTCTCCTGTATGCTCAAAAAAAAGTACTCTTTTAAAAAAAGAGAGAAAACAAAACTCATGCTGCAGGAGTCAATGGCTCAATGAAAAGAAGACTTTGGGAGACATTCGTACAATTTTCCATCAGAACCATTAATCAGTCTGGAGAAGCAGGTTTTTGGTGTCATTTAAAAGCACCCCATTGTTATTTGATTATTAACATAATTGGACTCCTGGGATTTTCTGCTAATCATGACTGAAGGAATATGTAAATTCAACAGCAAATGCCTTGGGCTGGCCTTGGAAATACTCATGGTAGTCTGTGCTGAAAAATTGCAACACCGAGTGTTTTGCTTATAAAATGGCTTCGGTTGAAATCAATTGCTCTTTTCATCCAAAAGATGAAATAGGAGTAAAATGAATGTTAGAAAGACTGGACGTGTGCTTTTGAAACACCACCATAGCAGGAGAGAGGGGAGCGGGGGGTAAAGAACTTCCTGTGGATTTTACTCTATTAGTCATTGCTGACTATAAGTGTGATGCTCATCTTATTTCAAGGCGATTGATTCGACACTGTCTGAAGACATTTCTTCAGTCATGTGGCCAACATAATGGAGCAATGTTACCTTTCCACCAGAGTGGTACCTATTTATCTACTCACATTTGTATGCTTTCAAACTACTAGAATGGCAGAAGCTGAGACAAAGATGGGGAGCTCATTCCATTGATTGGCATTTGGGGTACGGAACCCAGACTACTAGCTTTCCAGTCAACAAACGCCTTTCCAGTCAACAAACCCTTAACCAGACATATATGTGGGTGTTATGTCTATGCATGTGCTCTGCTACCTTTCAACTCTGAGGACATGATCACTGGAAATTTCCTACCATGTTCATGGGCATAGTAATTAGGGGATTCTTCCTTATGTTTCCCCCTTAAATGATTTCTCACGATCTGGGTTCAGAATCCTTCTGGGCCATTGCTTGTGTTTTCATGACATACACATAGTGTATTTAAAAACCATTTATGCAACCCACATTTCCTACTCTTCAAGTTACACTGAATCATACACCCTGCAAGCTAGACTGAAATGTGGTTTCATTTGATATAATATGAACAATCATATGGATGAAAGAGGAAATAGGATTCCTCCAAATAGGGAAAAGTATTTAAAGGAAAAAAGGTCGAACTATATATTTGAGTAGTCTGGACAGAAAAAATACTTTGGGGGGATCTGGATAGGAAATACACATTCTGTAAAATTTTGTCTAATACCTAACTTAAATGAAATGTTCATGAGATATCAATCTATATAAGAAGTAGATCCAGGACAAAAAAATCTGTTTAATTAAATAAATTGAATTCAGTTAGGTTGATTAATCCATGGGTATATTATAATTTATTTTTCTGTTACATTTTAATCAGAAATCAGTTGTGTATCTCATCTCATATTTATATCTGGTTAACAAAGCCATGCACTATAGAAGAATGTTTACAGTGCTTTAACCCCTGGATTTAAAGTCAGACAGGAGTGACTGGAATTAATTATTTAACAAGAACAATGGAATTGCTTGTTAAATTTCACCTTAATTTGCAGACACAACAAGTTCTAATCAATACAGTCTTCCTAACTAATCACGCTTCAAGCCTTCTTCTATTCAAGGATCTCAAAATCATCTTTAACTCTCCTTTTTAATTTCTGCTGCTCTCTTAGGTATGGTAGCAAGCTAATGAGTAAGTGTAAGTAGGAAAACAATTAAGAAACAAAGGTGATTTGATGTCAGTATTATCATCCAATGAGACTTGTAGAAGAGTAAAAGGTAAAAGTTTCCCTATCAGTCATATCTAACTCTACAGTGTGGTGGTCATCTCTGTTTCTTGGCTAAGGGAGCATTGTCTGGAAACAATTTCTGTGGTTATGTGGCCAACATAGCTATATGCCAAAGGTGCACAGGTGTTACCTTCCCACCAAAGTGATACCCATTAATCTATTGCATTTGCATGCTTTCAAACTGCTAGATGGGCAGGAGCTGGAGCAAGAAACAGGAACTCACCCGTTTGTGCTGAGCTCAGGTCTCCAACCCAGGCTGTCAGCTCTCCAGCTAATAAGCCCAGTGTCTTTAATGGCTGAGCCATTGCACCCCCTGTGTAGAAGAGTACAGACCCACATTTTCTGCAATATTGATTTTTTTTTTTAAAAAAAAGTTTGATTATAGCTTGGTAATCTTTTTATTTAGTCATTTTCTTTTCATTTAGATTTCCATGTAGTTAACTTGCATAACAAGACCATGCCAAGACTTTCAAATTGTTTCAATGTCTGGATATACAGTACTATGGATAATACTCCTCCTCCAAAGATTTTATTGGACACTGGATTTGAATAAGCCATCTTGATTGCTGATGCAGTATCAATCTAGAAAACAGGAAGTCTGTTTCTAGAAAACAGGAAGTTTATTTCTAGAAAACAGGAACTCTGTTTTTACTCCTCCTTCGTATAATGTGGGTAAAATATATAGCTCTAAGTTTGGTATCAAGACTAAAATTTACAACGATAAAGCATTAAGATCCAATAAATAATCTTAGATAAAAAAATTAATTCCTGTTCCATATTTTGATACCCAAACTTTAGGACTTCCCTGATTGCCAAATGAAAGCATGCACACAGACAAAAAATACACAAGGACAGCCCAAATCCTATGCTTATAAGCCTTTTAAAAAAAATCCCACTTCCAGCTAGAAATTTGGAGGGACCAACAATAGCTTACAACATTACTCATACCCAGCAATTTTTTAAAAATGGGTAGCATATTCAGAGAAAGACTGTAGAGAGGGAAAAAAGTTTACCCTCTTTCTTATAGTTAGAACGTGAGCTCATTTATTGAAACCAAAATTGAGAAAGATTTAGAACTGAGAGAAAGAGACATTGTTTTACACAGCACATAGTTAAAGTGAGAATTCACTGCCACCACTTGTGGTAATGGCAGCCAATTTAGATGGTTTTTTTTTTAAAAAAGAATTTGACAGGTTCATGAATGATCAGGCTGTCAATGGCTATTAGTATTGTTGGGGTTTTAGTACCTTCTGAGTCATAGACAGCATGCCTAAGAAACTGGTTGAAGGAAAAGGAGAGCGCAAACTGGCTATCACCCTTACGTTCAAGCTTGTGCTTATCCCAAATGTTGTAGAACAGCACCAACAGTGTATAGCAGGGCTGTCAAACCTGCAGTTTATATATATATATATATATATATATATATATATATATATATATATATATATATATATATATATATATATATATATATATATATATATATATATATATATATATATATATATATATATATATATATATATATATATATATATATATATATATATATATATATATATATATATATATATATATATATATATATATATATATATATATATATATATATATATATATATATATATATATATATATATATATATATATATATATATATATATATATATATATATGCTGGTTTTGTTGTATTCGGGTCTTTTCCCGTGTAAGGTTGAGATTGTCTTTGCAAAGACATTCTCAACCTTACACGGGAAAAGACCCGAATACAACAAAACCAGCATACCTACACCCGTGAAAATCTACGAAAACAAATATATATATATATATATATATATATATATATATATATATATATATATATATATATATATATATATATATATATATATATATATATATATATATATATATATATATATATATATATATATATATATATATATATATATATATATATATATATATATATGATGTATATGTATATGTATATGTATATGTATATGTATATGTATATGTATATGTATATGTATGTATATATACACACACACACACACACACATATGTGTGTGTCTGTGTGTCTGTGTGTCTGTGTGTTTGTGTGTGTTATATTTGTACTGATAAATAAATATATATATATATATATATATATATATATATATATATATATATATATATATGTATATGTATATGTATATGTATATGTATATGTATATGTATATGTATATGTATATGTATATGTATATGTATATGTATATGTATGTTGTATTTGTGCTTATAAATAAATAAAGGGAGACTAGTTCCTAGGTTGGTCATTTATTTATTTATCATAATTTGATTTCACCATATTCAAAATGATTGCCACTAGCTTACTTAGAAAAAGGAGGATAGCAAAGATACAGCAGCACTAAAACAATATGAAGTAAAGAAAAAGATAGCAACATCAAAGCAAATCTGGGGAAGAGTACCTGAAACAGCTCAGTCTTTCAACTTTTCAAAAGATCAGTAAATATATTATGATGTATTTAAAGCATAACTGAATACGCACCTCATCCACCATGTTTTGTATATGGCTGACAACTTCTCCTTGAGCCAAAGGTTAAGCAAGTATGAACTATTTTAATTTTAATAAGCATTACATATTTTGTCTGCTTTAAAATGGTTGTCTTTCTTCCAAACATGGAAGTAGAAATAGTATCAATTATCACTGTGGTTGCAAACTGAAGCCTACAAAAATCTTGGTTACACGATATATATTTTAACATCGAAGACCATTCCCAAACTGTATCCTGAAGAAGGTTGTTATTCAGCCCAAAAGCCAGGTAAAATACTCCAAATACCATAATGGAGTCTCTGGGCAGAAATTTGATTAAAGCCAACGTTCAATAAAGATCTAGGAAAGATCTGGATTTAAATATTATTATAGTAATCAATAAACCTGAACACCTAGTTGGCCAAGGTTTATGTCCTATAATAGGAAATAGCAATAACCTTGAGGAAGAGTTTCACCAAGACAACAGTCATAAAAAAGAAATTTTAGTCGAAGCTGAAATGTAATTTGAAAAAGCATCTCAGACTTGACTCTCCCTGGTTCTCTTGAAATAAAGGGAGAAAGGATGGTGGCACATTCAAACTTTCAAGATGCTGTTATTATAATCTTATAATAAAAGTAATATCCATAACTTTGGTTTCCTAGCCTAAACTCCCCCAAAGGGCTGAAATATCTTTTGACGTGAGCCCTCCAAAGAATTAGGCATCAGAGAGAGAATGTTTGCATTTGAAATGTGTCTCTAGAACTTCATCAGAAAAAGTTGTGGTAGATCTTTCTTTGATACTAGAATCTTCTTGATCAGCCCAGGTAGACCTCCTAGCTCTGAATACGCTGAGTTTCCTAAAAGAGAATATTGACTGTCGGCCAGGAAGAGCATGAAAATTGCTGCAATGCTACAAAAGTTTTCATTTGCATAAGATAATTATTATGGGAGTTTCTGGACTTGGGGCCGCCTGAGATTTTTTGAAAATATAAGTGTCTTCAATCAAAAAGGCAACTGCATAAAGCTCTATTGTGAGTGCAGTGTATAAATGCTGGAAAGATATTACTGAAATTATTAAGCAGCCTAGTAAATGAATGAAATATTATATCCTTGCCTCACACTTCCGTTTAAATTGCTTGAGGTTTATAAAACACTTACAAACAAGTCACAATATGCAAAAATATAGTGTAGTTGATTTCAGTGCTTTCGGTGCTCTAGTTTTATAGATTTTTATGGGCTCATGATTGATATTTTCATTCTGTGATTGGCTTAGGAGGTCTTGTTGCAGCCTGGCAGAATACAAACTGTGGCTCACTGCTGATGATTGGAATTAACACAAACGTCTCTTTTCATTGTGATAAAAAGGAACTGATACTAAAAGAGTTGAACATGTTTAATACTTATGTAAAACAAAATTCACTGAAATGTTGCTATTCTTCTCCCATTGCACTCAGTGTCCAATTATGCTTCAAACAGGCTCCCGGGCTTAGGATTAGATGTCATTTGTACATGAAATGAGTACCGTTTCAAAGATTTAACAGATTTCATACAGGCTTGGTTGTATAAAAGGTTCTACTTAAGCTATTGGGGAGAGAGATGCTATGAAAGAGAAAGAAAGCAATTTGGAGCAGTGCTTTTGAGAGAGCTGCTAATGGCCTGCTTTTCAAATTATCAGCTTTGGGCGAGGAGTCAAAGATAGGACCAAAAAGGCCTATCACCCTGGGCTTCAACAAAGAAACCTGGTAGACTCAGAATATAAACTATTGTCCAACTGTAGTATGATAGTGTTTATGACCTTAAAAAAGCTCCCATTCAAGAGATTTGCTATCCTGGTCATTTGCATACCATTATGTACAAAAATTAGAATACAACCAGGATGTCAGCATTTTATCGATATGGACAGCTGCTTGATTCATCATAGCTCATCAGAAATGTCACTGCTTGATTTGTCTGATCCATTCTACAGTTTTTCCCAACTTTGCTGACATAATGTGGCCATGGTTATGATGTAGCCACCAACTGGCCCCCTTTCTGCTCAGACTGCCCTGATATAGCAATAATACTATGGAAGGAGACCCTGGCTGCATTTAGTGTGAGCCCTTCTTTCTTTATTATTTTCCTCCATGAGACTTTAAGGCAGCATGAAGAGCACAATTTAAGGCAAATACCTGCCTTCATATAACTTATTGTTATGTGGGAGAGGAAGAAAGTATGAGGTTGCAAGTAAGAAAGGAAAGAATATGTGTAGTGGAATATGAGACTAACATGAGAGACGGAGGAGGAGGAGCCATAGCCTAAACTAGTGTCCCGCAGGCTGGATGCATCATGTCCACACTCACATTTAGCAAAGGGGGGAAATGTCCTGATACATCATGAGATGCTGCTGTGATGATGTGAGATTGACACTCCTGGTCTAGACTATGGTCTGATTCCAAAGAAGGAATGGGAGTGGACAAAGCATCTTAGAAGGAAACCCCCCCCCCTAGTTCTCTGGAAGTAAAGGCAGGGGAGGAGAGAAAGAACATTCAGATTTGTAAGATTTAGTTACTGTAAGCATACAACTACAGCCAGTGAACAGCTGGCAATACAACTTCCTCCATTATCCCTCATAACACAAAGACTTTGCAAAGCCACCTCAGCAGTCTTTCTGAGTGGCAATCAGCATGTTGAGCTGATAATACCAAACACAAGCCAAGAAACAGAAGTCCAGCCTGAATTCCAGAAGTCAATTTATTCCGGATCTCTAGAATTAGAATAGGTTCCTGTATAGAGTAGTGTTGACTATACACTTTAATACCGGGAAACTGCACCAGCAGACTTTCTGGACATTCTTATAACCAACAACAACAACAGAGTACATAAGCATATCAAATAATTAATGGTAACTCTTTGGTAGCCTTTGCAGCTTTAGGGAATGAAAACTGTGACACACATTCATACATTCTTACATGAAACCTTGTCATTCTCTCCATGAATGAGTATAAGAGCATTCCAGAGGCAACCATTCCATGAACATCTGGCCTTCACTTGGTCCACGAGTAGAAACAATCAAGAAATTTCAGTTATGTTTGGAATCCAAGATTAGTCTGGCAACAATTCAAGTAAAACTAAAAGGCAAACAAAACATTTTAATCCACACTACATCAAGAGGAAATGCAGAATCTCAATTTAATTGAGACAGGTCTCAGAACTCTACTTTTGTTTAACTGAGGGCTAAAAAAATCATGGTATTTACTTATCAATTTACTAAGGAATGTATCAGTTTTATAGTAATGTTGTATTTTTCATAAGTAAATTAATGTTGACTAATAACTCATTTAAATAATTCATTCTCATGCCTTTGGCACTGCTAAAGTCATAATCAGTCTGTCATATAAATGGTTTCAAATCCCAAGCTACAATAAGCAGTTCTGTCATAAGAGAGGCATATGTCATGACACATGCATTCAATTTTTTTCCTACACAGAGCAAGGACTTTGTCAGTATATTCTGGCAAAGAGTAAAAGATGAAATAGCTATTAGTGTGATCTCATGCCATGATGATCACAAGACATGAAATGAAAAGTCACTCTCCTACATGATTCTGAAGAAGCTACAGTGAGGAATATTCCTGATTATTTATTCATTACTTATTAATAGCATATTATATCAACCCAGTCAAACCAAGGATCTCAAATAATGATCTTCCCAACTGAACATTTCAAGATGATAGAAACAAAAATACTGAGGAAGAGGAGAAGAAGTTAGGAACAAGGAGGACAAGTGTATATCGTAAATGATGTGGGTCCATTTTACAGCCCATATCTCCCTCCCCTCATGCAGAGATGAAATAGGTTCTCTGGATGAC
The DNA here is from genome assembly GCF_964273705.1 of Natrix helvetica. Classification (NCBI taxonomy): domain Eukaryota; kingdom Metazoa; phylum Chordata; class Lepidosauria; order Squamata; family Natricidae; genus Natrix; species Natrix helvetica. The sequence goes on from NC_138548.1 coordinate 86,121,072, forward strand.
TTGACAGGATACACGAAATCATTATAGAATAAGTGGCTCCTAAAACAACCCAGTTTCAATCGGTATAGGACTTTCTGAATAATAGCAATATCAGTAGTTTGAGTTGGACCTGGAGGCCCACTGAGTACCATTGTAAGCATTATTTGACAATAACAGCTGTGGAATAGGATTATTATTCTGCAATGGCAGGATACATGCATCAATTGTCCAGGCACTGCATTCTGGACCAGCTGCTTATCTTCAAATACATCCTCATGTAGAGTGCATTGTGGTAGTCCAGTGTTGTAATGAAGGTATTACAAGATGTGATGATGATTATGATGATACTTTTAGATTATCAGAAGATTAAGCCACTAAATCTCAGCATTCAAGTTATGATATATGAAAAACAATTATCCAATGTAGGACTAAAGAGTGAAGAAAAATAATGCAGCAGATAATTGGATATAGCAATAAAGATATTTCTACTCTATCTTTATTTTGGGTTAAGACTTCTGGAGTGTTTTTTCTATTGCATACTTGGCTGATTTTAAGATCAGAGAGAAATAGGGTTGTCAGGTTTGCTTCCAAAAAATAGCGGACAAGAGGTGGGAGGGAGTAGTAAAAAAAATAAAAAAAATATTACAATTAAATTGTATATTTTCTTACAAACATTTTAACACATATTAAAATAATCACTTCAATACTTAAAATTCAAAACATCAAATATATTATAATAATATGTAATATTATCTCCTATCCTTATTCTCTTAGACTGTACAGCTTTAGATTACGTACCATTTCATCATAAAGCGTTTGAATGAAAAAAAATGTCCACTATTTTGGAAAAAAAATAGTGAACATAATGTGAAAAAAGCAGACTGTCCGCTCAAATAGTGGACACCTGGCAACCTTAGAGAGAAAGGCTTCCTCAGTTTCTGAATGATGGAAGTAGCATGGAGAGGTAGATTTTTTCTTCTTGTTGTGCCATTTCTCACTTTGGAAAGTCCTTCCTCTCTAGCTTTTTAGAGTCAGTTGAAAACATGGATACTTTATCTTGCATTTGAAACATAACAAAGCTACTTGTGCCATTTTCTTTCTTAAAAAAAAATATGTGCCTTTCTATTACTGTATTTACCCTCTTCATTTTACTTAGTTATGTAAGTAAATCTTGATCTCTTCTGGATGGCAGACAGACTATGGATAATATGATACATAAATATTTCATCTTCATTGCCCAGTTCTCGGAAGCAGTGTTTAAAAATTATGCATCTACTTTGCAAATGCACAAATTAGGGCACTGAAAACATAACTAATAAAAAGAAATAACTTTATGGAACTTGTCAAGTTACAGTTTAGTATGTCAGTTCAACTTAGGGAACACTTAGATTGCTGAGATATCTTAATAAGCTTCCAAGGAAAATATAAATGGAAAATATATTACCATGACTTTTTACAAAATAAGTTATCTTTCATGTATTGCACTTTTTAAGCAAGTTTATAGTAACCATCATCTCCCTTATTTTCTTGATTCACTGCTTGAGACACATCCTGTTACATGTATTTGCTAGTCACAAATATTTTATTCTTGAATCTGATTCCCATCAAGCTATTTCAAGCGTATAGCTAAACAGAGGCATTGGTTTTCAATCAGAAAAGCTCTGGCTGACTTCCTATTTCAAATCCCATTAGAAACAGAAATTCAACAATATCTGATGTTCTGCTTTTAATATAAAGTCATACATTTGCTGTTCTAGATATACTTCAAATATGAGAATAATGTGTGAGAAATTTATCAATTAAATCTACAAAAAATTGGATGTGCAATTAAGTCAAAAGCAAATAACAAAATAAAATGATGCATAGTAATGACCTCTGGTTAGTAAATGTCTGTCATGTTCAAAGAAAAATAATTCAATCAGAATAATTATATATCCAGATCTGCATGCCTGCCTGCCCGCCCGCCTGCCCGCCCACCCGCTCGCCTGCCTGCCTATCATTAACTTTATATAAGAACATAAGCTGGTGTGTGTATGAATCTCTGTATCTCTCTCGCCCTCTCTCAGAAATAATTGACTTTACATAACAGTGTGTGTGTGTGTGTATGTGTGTGTGCATGCTTGCATGTAAACCTATCTATCACATTTAGTGTAATATCAGCTGCTTCACGTTCATCCAATTTTCAGCTCCATCAGCATTAGCAAGCACCTGCATGACTTGCATTTCATGATGAATGCAGATCATAGCATCTATTATTCTTCTATTCCAATTATTACAGTAATGTCATCCCCAAATCTTATCATAGAGATAACTTTCTATTACTTTCTATTCAACCATATTCATGTTTATCAGATGTGAAGGCCTTTTATGTGACATGAGCATTTTTTCCTAAGTTACAAAGCTACCATTCAACCTCTAACCACTTAATTATAGTTGCATGAGATAGGCAATTGATCTACCATGGTCCACTTTTCTAACAATTTCACCACACTTTGAAATTTCTAGACAGATAAGGCTATCAACAGATAGAAAATCAGCCCAGATGTCCTGGATATCTGATTTTATTGGGGCTGATTTTCTATTCTGTAATGTATGAATGCCTTAATTGAGGAGCTTAGCTCTCCAAATGCTGGTCTTGTTGTATTTGGGTCTTTTCCCCTGTAAGATTGAGATTGTCTTGGCAATGTTTCGGCGAGGTCTCACTCGCCATCTTCAGGCTGGTGTTTTTGGCTTAAAATGTGGTCAGAGCTGCCATATTTCTATAAACCTTGGTGGGGGGATGTGGAGTGCTGGTTGTGTGGTTGTATCATGATTGGTAGATTGGTGCTGGTAAGTGCTGGCTGTGTGTCCGTTGTTGTTTTGTATTGCAATCGCTTGGGTGGTGGGTGGGGCTTGTTTGTTGACTAGGGCTGGTTTCCAGATGTCTGGTAGGTGGGAGGTATCGTCACGTTGATTCATTTTGTGGGAGTGTTTCTCTATTTCAATAGCTTCCATAATTATTCTCTTGTTGAAGTGTTCTGTTTTGGAGATTAACCTGGTTCCTTCAAAATTAATTTCATGTCCTGTAGCTTTAAAGTGCTGGAAAAGGGAGGAAGTTTTTTTTCCTTATTGTATTCTTGTGTTCTGTGATGCGTGCATTTATTCTCTGTTCATTTGTCCTATGTATGTGGTAGGGCAGATTTTGCACGGTATTTCGTAGACTTCTTGGTTTTCTAGCTGGATTTGTCTTTGGGGTTTCTTAAGATGTTGGTTATTTTTTGGTCAGTGCTGAAGGCTATCTTGATATTGTATTTGTGGAGAAATTTGCTGATTTTATCTGTGGTGCCTTTGATGTAAGGGAGGAGGGCGATGACATTATCCTGTTCTGTGTCCCGGTTTTGGGCGGGAGTCTCCCTTTGGATTAGGTTGGTAAAGAAATTGTTCCAAAGAAAAACAATTACCAACCTAATCCAAAGGGAGACTCCCCCCAAGAACCGAGACACAGAACAGGACAATGGTATCACCCTCCTCCCTTACATCAAAGGCACCACAGATAAAATCAGCAAAATGATACAACCACACAACCAATCAATCCACTTACTGAAACAAAGCCAGCACTCCACACACCCCCACCAAGATTTATAGAAAGACAGCAGCTCTGACCATGCTTTAAGATGAAAACACCAGCCTGAAGATGGCAAGTGATATCTCACTGAAACATTGTCAAGACAATCTCAATCTTACACAGGAAAAGACCCGAATACAACAAGACAGCATGAGTGGTGGGTTTCAAATCCCATTCCAACCGGTACGGTTGGAATGGGGCCAGCGGCATCTTCATGGATGTGTGCATGAATCTTAGTGCCTCCATGATGCTCTGCAATGCTCCAGCTGCTCCATGCAATGTCACACAGGTGCTGTAAGCGCCATGTGCCTACGCAGAAGTGCAGAAGCCTTTAAACAATGGTAATGAGCTCGGGCAGGTGGCTGGGCCCTCTGGAGCACCGTAACGGAACAGTATCTGTGCTCCGGGCTGGCTCCGGTATGCACTTACCAGAGCGTACCATCTGCAACTCACCACTGATATATATATGCTGGTCGTGTTGCATTCAGGTCTTTTCCCATGTAAGATTGAGATTGTCTTGGCAACATTTCAGCGAGATCTCATTCGCCATCTTCAGGCTGGTGTTTTCAGCTTAGCTGCCATCTTTCTATAAATCTTGGTGGGGGGCATGTGGAGTGCTGGCTTTGTTTCAATAAGTGGATTGATTGGTTGTGTGGTTGTATCATGATTGGTAGATTGGTGCTGATTGGTGCTGGCTGTGTGTCCGTTGTTGTTTTGTGTTGTAGACTTAGTTTTTGAATGGAAGACAAGAAGTTTCTAAAATTACATGGAAAACTAACAAATATAAAAGTCATTAGAAAACTATATCCATACTATTGTCAGGAAACATGAACATTTTCATGTTTTGATTTCATGTTTTGACTAGAAATCAAGCTTGAATCAATGGAAACATTTAGTTAGAAGAGTTAGAAGAGTCCTCTAAGTATAATTGAGTAAAAAGGTAAAATGCAGAGACACAGCTCTCTAGAAAAGGCTCTAATGCTACAAAAGTTGGAAAGAAAAAGAAGAGGATGGTCTCAGGTGGATGGCCTCAGTTATATTGCGCTATTCCGTTAGTAACAATCAGTGTCCATTGGAATAGCTGAAGGACAATGTTAAGATATATCCCCACTGAGAACATCTATTTATGCAAACAATAAATGTTGACAGAAACTTGATGGCATCATCAGATAAGTCAAAACTGTCTAACCTCTAAAATAAGCATTCCAGGCAGAGGTGGGTTTCAGGCGGTCCGGTCTGGTATGCGTGTACCGGTTGAAAGAATTTTGCATCCGTTCCCATATAGGAAATCTCTGGAGGGGCCTCTGGAGGCCCCATACCAGAATGGTCCCTCCTCTGGCCTGTCCCCCCCCCACTCACTGTCTCGCCCTCCTGATCACCACTCACTTTCTCTCTCTCTCTCTCTCTCACCCCACCTGTCCACACTAGGTTTGCCCTGCCCACCCACTTCCTTTGCCGGAATGGAGGATTCGGTGGTTGGGAGAAACCTGTGTGGCGTGCGCTTCCTTCTCCTTGACAGGCACCTGGTTTCCAATGGGGGAGAAAATCTATGCGTTAAAGAGGGAGGAAAGGTAGTCCCTAGAAGAAGCTCGCCCTTCTCTTCCCTCTAATGCATGGATTTCTCCGCACCTCCATACCGTTGGAAACCAGGCGGCTATCAAAGAGAAGGGAGCACAAGAGCTTCTTCAAACAGCTGAAGCCTCTGTCTGCTTATCTTCCTTCCCTGGCTGTTGGAAGAAGCCCCTGCATTTCCTTCTATCCCCCTGGTTTCTCTCCACCCCAGAACAAGCCAAGCGGTTGTTAAAGAGAAGGGAGTGTGGGAATTTCTTCCAACAGCCAAAGCCTCTGTCTGCTCTTCTTCCTTCTCCGGCTGTTGGAAGAAGCCCCCATGTTTCCTTCTCTTTGACTGCTGTCAGTGGCAGACATGACGGAAATGGTGTGTGTGTGTGTGTGTGTGTGTGTGTGTATGTAACAGCACACCTACAGTAGTTGCAGGAGGAAGTCAAGACCCAGTAATTCCCGCTTGCAAGCAGGAGTCCCCCATTCCCCCCCCCCCCCGCTTCTGGCAGAGCTACAGTGTTGGAGCTCAGAGGTGAGGTGGTTTTTTCCCCCCTGCCATTCTGGAAGAAAAGAAATCTAGTGCAGGAGGAGGAGAGGCAGTGTAAAGGAGCACCACTTTACACCAAAGCTTCTGAGTAACTGGGAAAGAAAGCCATGCTTTTCGAGCGGCAGTTTTTGGCATATTCCAAGCACAGCTTTCTTTCCCAGTTACTCAGAGGCTTTGGTTTAAGGTGGCACTGCTTTACACCGCCCCTCTTCCTCCTCCTCCTGCAAATGACAGGTGCCTCAGAGACTCAGCTGGCAGCTCAGGGGAGACAATGTCCAGGATGACTTCAGTCCCCAGGAGCTGCCGCCGCTACCACCACTGCCTAAGCCCTCCCAGGAGCTGAACGGAGCAGGAGACTCAAAAGTGAAACATTTCTCCTTTCCAGTCATCACTGCCCGTTGGCCCAATTCCCCGATGCAATTCATAGAGCTGTTTGCCCTCATGAATACACGGGGTGGCATTTTCAGGCTTTCAATGCCTACAGCTATAGGTAGGAAGATGGCGGCATCTCAGGAGTGAAGCTTCAGTACCAAAATGCTGAGTCCCCCTTCTGCCACCATGAAAATCACTCCCCACCCCACTCACACCAATTAAATCTGCATAGGATGATAGGTTTTTTTTTAATGTGAGGTTTCTTTGGCAAAAGAGAAATTTTCACCAACTGGAAGGGATATGTGTGAGAGAGAGAGTGTGTGGGGGGGAGAAAGAAAGAGAAAGAGAAAGAAGGATAAGAAAGAAAGAAAGAAAGAAAGAAAGAAAGAAAGAAAGAAAGAAAGAAAGAAAGAAAGAAGAAAGAAGAAAGAAAGAAAGAAAGAAAGAAAGAAAGAAAGAAAGAAAGAAAGAAAGAAAGAAAGAAAGAAAGAAAGAAAGAAACTTGTGATCACAGGCCACACCTACATAATAGGTTCTAAAAAAATTTGAAACCCACACCCAATTTCAGGGTGTTCTCTCATTATCTCTGAAAATTAAGTTTATTAATGACTACTAATAACCTGAAAATGGTTTTTACCCCCATATTTATTCAGTTTAATAGTAAGAGGATTAAACATAAGGCATACTTTTTTTCCTGTCTAAAGATTAGGACTTGTCTTAGAGAAGCATACTACAAAACCAGTGGTCCAAAAATTGCTTATCTGTACACTTAGGTTGTGCATATCAGATTATGCACTAGTCAGTCAATCAAGCCTTTCTTGTGAACTTTCCAAGCCATAAAGCTGCTTCCCTCTGGAAAAAAAAACCCAACAACCCTGAGTTTTGTCAGATCAAGAAAAATCAATGCTGATAGTTCCGTCTTTCAAATATTTTTTTCCTTTCTCAGTACGCTAGGATAGAACTGGCTACATATACATACACCTGTACCCACTATAATTTATTTCTCTTTCCTGTAGCTACTTTTATTTAAGACATCATTGTGGCTATGGCCCTTGAGATGGTTAATTTTGTTTTATAGTTCTGCTCCCATTTCAAAGCTGATGAAGAGTTATAAGGACAGGAATGGTCCTAATTTGTGTGGCTCTCATGAGACAGAGAAATGCTTCCTTAAACAAATGGTCTAGGCTGAGTACAACCCTGATTTACTGTGAAAGGCAATCATTTAGGAAGAGAGCTTTTTAAGAGGGCAGATATGAGGATAACCAGCTGCACCATTTGCAGGAAAAAAATCAAGGCTTTAAAAATTTGATATTTGAGCAATTTTACCCCCTTTGGACATGGACCAACTTAGAAAAGAAATCAGATGGATGTAGTGAACATGGTAAAAGGGCAGAGAGAAATATAATCAAACTCTCCTGGTTTTCATTTTAAAACCTAATATAGGAAAAGGACTCATAGTTTACCTGCCAATCTCCCACATACCTTGAATCCTGTTAGTATCACTAAAAGATACTTTCGTGTTTATTTAATGGCTTAGTGACTAAGACACTGAGCTTGTCGATCAGAAAGGTTGGCAGTTCAAATCCCTAGCGCCATGTAACAGAGTGAGCTACCATTACTTGTCACAGCTTCTGCCAACCTAGCAGTTTGAAAGCATATAAAAATGCAAGTAGAAAAATAGGAACCACCTTTGGTGAGAAGGTAACAACGTTCCGTGCACCTTTGGCATTTAGTCATGCCAGCCACATAACTATGGAGACAACTTTGGACAGTGCTGGCTCTTCAGCTTTGTAACGGAGATGAGCACTGCTCCCTAGATTCGGCAAAGACTAGCACATATGTGCAAGGGGAACCTTTACCTTTAGTGATTCTATTAAGGAAACTCTTTAAATTGTCACTGGAAAGGATTTCTGATCACTGATATTTTTTTCATTTTAATGTAATCCAGATTTTCTGCTAATTTTATTTAATTTGAATTTTCATACTAAACACAACATAAACAATAGAGTTTAACGTTTACTTTTAGCCATCACAGAGTCAGGTAAAGGGTTTGTCATGGCAGTAATTATGATGTCTTCACTTCACTGAAAAAGAAGTGAGGATCTAGCAAATAATGCAGCATCTTCATTGGCTACCTTTGGCATATCCAGCTGAAAAGTCATACTAAATGATCAACTAGTTAATTTGACTTTGGTCTAATATATCTAAAAATCCATACGCAGTGCTCTAATTAAAATGAATAGACACACCTCTCCGCTCACCTATTTCATAATTTTTCTTCTTATATGCATTAAAAATTTCAAGGTTTTATGAAATTTGGATGACCTCGGGAGATCAACATTTAGCTCTGGGATTTCAGACTGCATATTAGAAAGTTTTGTGTGAATTCAACCATTGTGGCTTATTGCACAAACCATATTTAAGAGAAATGGAGACTTAACATGATTTATAAATCCAGCCATTGTGAAATTCTTTATTTATAACCTAGTAATATTTTTAATGTACATTTTATTTAATCTCAGTTTATGTAGTAGGCTGAGATAGCTCTGAAAAGGCAATCCATATAAATAACCCTTTTTAATTTATAAAGAAATACCAGATTATGTTACTTTAAACTTTGTAAACCTCATATCCTACCTTCAATTTCGTTCATTTCTGAAAATACACCAATAAAAATGTACCAGAATTTTCCAAAAATAGAAGATATTAAAAAAGCCATAGATAAGCAGGGATTTCCTTCATGTCACCAATCTTTTCTATGTTTAATATCCCACGTTAGTAAAGAACTGGTTAGAGATTAGAATGTGAAATGATTCATAATGAAACTTTAGTTTGTCAAAAGCTTTAAAATGTTGTCTTCTGTTCTTATGTGTGTTAATCTATTCACAAAATCTAAAACCATTTATTACAGATAGTACTATTAAATTTTTTGTGCAGAAAGATGATTCAATACTATATCTCATTGAAATCTAGGCTGTATGCCACAATTTTCATTTTACTGTTAGCATATCTAAGATTTCTCCATTAGCTTAAAACATTTCAATATTAGTACATTATATTATATAATGCACCAACTCCATTAGATATAAAATATAATTACAGTAAACTTATCATTTGCACTTGTTCCTCACCAAAAAGTGAGGATTTTGGCGCTACTATAAATATTGGAAACAACCAATAATGGGTTTTTACATTGTGCAGAGTGGAAAAGGTGTTTTAAAAAAAGGAATGAACAGTTTCTGGTGATGATAGATAGATGGATGGATGGAGAGACAGACAGACAGACAGATCTACAAATTGATTGTTGGCTTACCTGAATGGTCGTTCTCTGGGCGTTGCAGGAGTGTCCAAGCATGGGTTAAATTCAGTCTATTCGCCCAAGGACTGAGTTGATTTTCTTAGCCACGCCTCCTCTTCTCATTGAGGACCAGTTCAAAAACGAAGGTGTTGGGGAGATGACTTCCGGCAGCCGAAGGAAACGGACGCCCGCATCTGCCTTCTCGCTGCTCTGGTGGGCTCCCCCGAAGTCTAGGGGGAGCACAGGGTGCCTGGGAAAGGCGCCCTGCCATAGGGGCGGCTTGCTGGGACCCCCTGGGACCCCCTGTGGGGGGGTCTCCAGTTTTGCCCCAGGAGCCGGGGAGCGTAGGGAGTGCGCAGAATGCCACCGCATGCTTCTCCGAACGCAGCCTGAAGGAAATAATCAATTAGAACGAAGCAGCTGAAGAGCGGTGAGCCGAGGGGTCTCCCCAGGTCTTTTACTATTTTTATATTTCTGACCATTTTGCAGTTTTCCTGCCTTGCTTGTTTCAACCTCTGGAGGAGTCTAGATTGGAGGGGGGGAATTCCACCCCCCTCAGAAAAGCGGCGCTTGAAAAATCCCTCCCCTTCATGGGGGAGAGAGAAAGTTTGAAAACAACTTTCACTTCCCTTAAATAATGGGAAAAAAATCTTTTTCTTTGGCTACAATTGCGAGAGAAAGGATGGCTGAACTGATTCTTTTTTAAACTACTTATGGAAATTTTGACTTTGTTGTTTTCCTGATCACCTATACTGGCTGACCCAAGATGGCCAACTTCCTCCTTCTTCTTTGTCTTTATGAATGAGACTCCTCGCTTGGAAAACTTTATGGCTTTCAACTAACTTCCACCCCAGAGACCTCCAGGAGCCTATTCAAACACGTTATTCCCCTGGACTTGGAATATTTTGACCCACCTATCTGCTTTAACTTCTCTGCTAGAGGACTTGTTCTCCTTTGGACCTACTTGTTTGGTGATCCCTGCCGGCTGTGCTCTCCCACAGACGCCATCTCTTTGTACAGAATAACAATTAACTCTGAGCCTCATGATGGGTCCTAAGAAATTGCCACCTGGTAAGGCCTCGTCGGCCCCAACATCTTCAACGTCCAGCCCTGCACACCAGTCACAAATGGGATCTTTCCTACAACCTAAAGCCTCTGAAGAGAGTGCAAAAGACCTGTCTACTGAGCAGATGCTTCAAAACTTCTTAAAGGGACAGGACGAAATTAAAAAACAATTGCAGGACTTAAAGGAAGCGCTCAGAGAGACAAACCATCAAACCACACAGAATGAACAGAGGATTGGTGTGCTGGAGGAGGGGGCAGTTGGGATTAGAGATGAGATGAAGACAATCCAGAGGGGGAATACAGAATTTGGGAATCAGATGTTAAAAATGGAATTTGAAAGGATGTCTTTCTTTCTTAGGTTCCAAAATTTGCCAGAAGCTGAGAATGAAGATCTCAAGGAGACTATGACCACAATACTAGCAGAGTATATTAATAGAGATAAACAACAGCTCTGGTGGGACATTGACCTGATTTATAGGGTTAATTCGGCCTATGCAAGAACACACAACGTTCCAAGGGAAGTTCATATTAAATTTCTTAGAAAAACTATAAGAGATGAGGTTCTAGGAGCTCAAAGGGGAGGACCACTAAAATATAAAGATAAAGAGATAACCATTCTTAAACAGATCCCAAAAAAAGTAAGAGATAATAGAAGGAAATATTCCTTCTTAGCAAATATATATATATATAATAATGGGGTCTGGTTTAGATGGCTATTTCCAGAAGGCATGCTGATTTTTTGGGATGGCAGCAGAATTAGAATTCACACACCAGTGGAAGCAGAGGCTTTCGCTAAAAAACACAGTGCTCTTTTAGGTGAAATGGGGGATGTTACACAAGAAACAAGGGAGGGAGGGGCTGAGGCTCAGCCGGTGGAAGGGAGAGAGGATGCAACAGCTAGAAGACTCAGATCACAAAAGTGACTTGGAACACTATTGCAATTGTTGCTACAATGTATTTTTATGGAAGTGATACAAAACAAATGATTGAAACATACTGATGATTTTGTGTCAAATTTTAAACTGCTAATACTTAGGTAAATGCTGATATTTTTCTATCATTGTTTGTAAAAGTTGCAAGACCTGGGGGGGCTTCTCCCCCCCCCACACGATGTAGCTGTCAAAATGTTTTATAACCCTATAACCCTTTTTCATTGAAATTTTTTAAAAAACCAATAAAAATTTGAATAACCAGAAAAAAAATGAAGGTGTTGGTCTGTGATGGACGTGTGCATGGTGTCTCTTCCAGTATTGTTAAAAGTGTCTTTGCTCCACACAGCCTGATGCGATCCAGTAGAGAGGGAGTAAACCCCAGGCCAACTTAATACAAGTCCTCAGCCAGCGACCGATTGTAGAAGGGGAAACTTTCCGTCCCATGGAGCCTGGCTGAAAGGAGACGAAGAGAGATTTGGATCGGCAAAAACCCTCCATCCTTTTGATGTATCTGCAGACCGTCCACCGAACATCTAGTTTGTGCCAGGTTCGTTCCCTGGGATGCTGAGGGTGAGGGCAGAAGTTAGGGAGTACCACTTCTTGAGTTCTGTGAAACAGTGAGTTAACTTTCTGCAGAAAGGACGGATCTAACCGGAGGATGATACGGTCAGCATGAAAGATACACAAGTCCTCACGAATTGAGAGAACTGCCAGCTCTGACACCCTCCTGGCTGATGTAATAGCAATAAGGAAAATGGTTTTCAAGGTCAGGTGCCGAAGACCGATGGACCGAATTGGCTCAAATTGAGTCTTGGTCAGAGCCCTGAGAACAAGGGGAAGGTCCCATGTGGGGAACCTGTGAATAGAAGGCAGATGTAAGTTGGAAGCCCCTTTTAGGAAGCTTTTCACCTGAGGATGCTGTCCTAAAGACACTGAAGAATGTATAGTTAAGATGGTGGACAGGGCAGCAACTTGACGGTGAAGGGTGTTGGGTGCCAAATCCTTGTCCAACCCCTCCTGCAAGAATTCAAGCAGCTGTGGCATTGTAGCTGAAACTGCGACGATGTTGTGAGTCCAGCATCAGGTATCGAAGGCGGCCGAGGTGGCATCATAAATTTGAGTCGTAGAAGGATGACGCGATGCCTGTATGATACGAATGACTTTGTCAGACAGATTGTCTTTCCTCAGGAATTCCCCCTCAAGGACCAGATGGCCAACTGTAGCCAGCTGGGATCCGGATGTACTATGGCCCCCTGGCTGAGGGAGAGCAGCTCCTGAGGTATCCTCCATGGTCTGCGAATGGAGAAGCTGACAAGGTCCATGTACAAGGATCTCCTGGGCCAATGAGGTACGATGAGAAGAACCTCTGCTCCCTCTGCCAGAATCTTCTGGACTACCTGTGGAATGAGAGGCAGCAGCGGGAAGGCATACAAGAGGCCTCTTGGCCAACGGCGGTGCAGGGCATCGGTCCCTTCTGCTTGCGGAGTGGTGTACCTTGGGAGTTGAGAGTTGGCTGGACTGGCGAACAGATCGATCACCAGAAGGCCGAACCTGATTGTGATCTGGAGGAAGGTGTCCAGATGAAGGCACCATTCTGTGTTGTCGATGGTCGTCCGGCTCAGCCAGTCCACCCTCACATTGTCCACTCCTGAGATGTGGTCCACTTGTAGGGATGCCAGATGATGTTCAGCCCACCTCGCTAGCATCTCTGCTTCTGCCATGAGGATCTTGGACCTGGTGCCCCCCTGAGGGTTTATGTGGCCTTCGTTGCTATGTTGTCTGTAAGTAGCAATACATTGCGGCCCACAATGTCCCTACAAAAATGGTGCAAGGTTAGCCTGGCCGCCCGTAGCTCTAACAGGTTTATGCTCTGTGCCGCTTCTCTCTGCAACCACTTGCCTTGAGTCACTTGCTCCTGAAAGTGAGCTGCCCGTCCTTGGAGACTTGCGTCGGTTGTGACTACCAGCCGGTCTGGTTCTCTGAAGAGGCAACCCTTCATCATTTCCCACGATTCCCACCACCGAAGGGACTGTTTTATGTTCAAGGGTAGCTTGACACGCCTGGGAGAGTTGCTGGCCTTCGCCCTCTGGATAGGAAGGAGGAACCATTGTAGTTCGTATACATGCCCATGGAATTATGTGTATGCAAGAAATCATTATTCCCAGAAATTGAAACAGTGGCACGATGGACACCAGCTGGTTTACTCTCGCAGTCCGTGCGCGGGTTGTGAGCTTGAGTCTGTGATCCGGAGACAAGAACACTCAGCAACATTTTGAGTCTATCAGTGCACCTAGATGTAATATGCGGGTGGATGGAGTTAGCTGACTCTTTTCCCAGTTCACCGAGAACCCGTGAAATTGTAGAGTGGAGATGGTGTGTTGAACATCTCTGACAGCTTGTTTGGAGGACACTGAGAGAATCTAGGTGCCGCCAGGTAGCAAAGTAGCTGTATTGGATGGGAGCGCAGGAGGGTCGCTACCACCACCAATATCTTTGTAAATGTCCTCGGTGTGGACGACAGCCAAACGGGAGAGCCCTGTATTGGTAGTGCCTGCCATCATAGTGAAACCTGAGGAACCTCCTGTGAGACCTGCAAATGGGGATGTGCAGGTATGCTTCCTTCAGGTCTAAAGAGGTCAATCTGTCCCCTCATCTGATGCAACTCAGGATGGTCTGTATTTCAAGATGATTGCATCTTGAAATGTTTGTAGGCCAGATGTCATTTAGAGCTTTGAGATCCAACATGGTCCTCCACCCCCGGGGCTTTTGGGGACAAGAAATAGAATGGAGTAGAACCCATTCTTTTCTTGCTCTACGGGAACTAGCTCTATGGTGTTTATCTGTAGGAGATGTTGAATCTCCGCCTGCATGTGTTCCCTCTTGGGAAGGGATGTGGGGACAGGACACCGGACAAAGGTCCTTGTGGGAAGGGATAGAAACTCCAGGGTTAAGCCCTGCCTGACCATGTTGAGGACCCACGTGTCCGTGGAGATCAACTCCCAACGGGCGGCATATAGTTGGAGATAACCGCCTATGGGAGGATCTCGTTGGTGGTCACTTGGACCTGCGGTAGGACTGGTTGTTGGAACCACCGCAAAAGGGGCGCCGAAAGGACTGTTGTTGCTGGCAGGCCTTGTCCCTGAAATCTTGTCCACAGTCATTGGTCTAGGGATAGGATCTCTGTTAAGAGGTTCCCGCACCTGAGGAATCAGTCCCTCGAAAGGGCTGACTCTGAAAGAATGAACCTCCTTCTTATCTGGCTTCTTAATGGTGGCAGGAAGTACTTTTCTCTTATCCTTGGTTTCAATTAAGAATTTTTCCAACGGTTCCCCAAACAATTGGCCGCCCGTGAAGGGGGCAGAAGCTAACTTCCATTTTGACTTCATGTCCGCCTGCCAGTGACGGAGTCACAGCAGACGGCATGAAGTCACGTTAGAGGCTAATGCCCGGGAGGCAAACTTGGCTGCATTGAGTGAAGTGTCAGCCGAATATTCTATAGCAGCAATGATCTTATTAAGGTCATGCTCCACCTGGACACTGCTGAGTGGGGATGAGCTCTCAATTGCCTCAGCCACAGTAGTGAAGCTCTAGTAAAAAATGACAGAGGAAGAAGCCCTGATAGGTGGGTCTTGTGGCAGGCTTTCTCTGCCTTTTTGTCCTTGGCTTTGAGACCCTCAAGGACGTCAGCCGGAAGGACAGAATTAGAAGTAAGGGAGATGATTTGTGTATCCACCTGTGGCAGTTGCAACAGATCATCTAGTTTGCTTTCCACAGAGTAAAGCTTTTTGTCTACCCCGCTAGGATTGGTCAGGGAGCCCGGTTGCGCCCACTGGCGCTGAATCACATTGACAAACATGTCCGGTGCTGGAACTAGTTCCTGTGCTGGAGTGGTCTCATCAAAAAGCCCCTCCTTCAGATCTTGAGATACAGAAGGCGTAGTGGTCCCTTGGGTAGTAATAGCCAATTGGGTGGAAGCTTTAGCCTTATGCAATATCGACTTAAATATGGAAGGGTGGAATAAGCCAGTAAAGACAGGCTTTTCAGGAGGAGGATTTTCATACTCTGAAAATTCCTGCTCCTCTGCATTGTCCTCATCCAGGACTGATTCTTCTGTGGCAATAGAGGTGCCTGGAGAAGGAAGACCTTGTACCTGATCCCTGGACAGGTTTCTGGGTAGTCTTGACAGAAGTAGCTCTGGAGGCCTGGAGCTTCTTTCAAATACCAGCCTCGATGCCCCTCTCAATGGCCTGTTCAATGGCCTTTTGCATCTCAGAGGACAGGTTGGGACCCTGCTCCTCAAGGGGCCTTGATGTCCCTGGCCCTTCCCTGCCAGCATGTCGAGAGGAAACCAGATCTTCCTCAACAATTGAGCAGTCAAATGGACATATTTCTTCCTGGATGGAAGAAGACTCTGGATACCCCAGGGAAACTGCAGGTAAAGAAGCCTGAAATCCCTATTCCACTACTTGTGGAGAATTGCCCTCCCTTGGAGAATCCTGGGGGAAAACCTCCTGAGGTTGGGACAAGGAACTAGGATCCCTAGATGGTTGTCCAGATGAAAGGGACAGTCTTCGGGCCCTTTCAAATGTCTTTTCTAAAGCCCTATTCCTGCAGGCCTCAGCCTTGGATAAGGCCTTGCCACCTCTGGGGTTAGGGGTCCCCTTCCCTTTGGTGCCCTTGTTGCCCTTTTCCACCTCAGGTGGATCTAGCCTACTGTGTTTCAATGAGGGTTCTGGCTGGTCCTCTGGTGCCCTCTTGCCTATCTCACCCATGATGTCTTCAGCTGGAGTCTTCAATGCTGCAAACAGTAGGCCTGGTACCAGCGCAAGTTAACAGAAGCTGCGTGCCTCACATATGTGTCCTCCGGACAGCAGTATGACCTGAGGGCCAAAACTCTCCTAAGCCGCCTGATTTAGGTCTTCTTGGAGGAGGAACCCATGCCGGCACCCTGAATGAAGGCTAAGAACTCCCTCGCGGCGATCTGCTGGCTAGGAGGAAAAGCACGGCAAACTGCAATGGCCGGAGCTCCAAAGCGTGCCAAAATGGCTTCAAAATGGACACCGCACTTCTTCGGGCAATAAGGGACCTATCAGACGCAATCCAAAGCTTCTGACAAGGTCTCTGGGTGAAGAAAAATCAATTGACAGCCGGGGGGGGAAGGAAGCCTCCTGCTGCCCCCTGCACTCGCCAGCTGCCGCTGGACAAGTGCCACAACAAACCTAGGCTCTGTTAGTTGCGAAGAGCTGAGAATCCCCAAAGTACTCCCAGCAGTATAACAGCAACGGCGTTTTAAAAGGAAATTTTCCTCCTGAATACGACGAACACAAAAATAAGAAAATCTCTAACTAATTAGGAGATTCCCAGTCTATTCACCCCAAAACTGAAGAACTCCCCAAAAACACATCCGAACTGGGCTGGACTGAGTTTTTGAACTGGTCCTCTATGAGGAGAGAAGGCTTGGCTAGGAAAATCAACTCAGTCCTTGGGCGAATATACTGAATTTAACCCATGCTTGGACTCTCCAAGCTGCGCACAGGAGAATTCAGGATTCAGCAATATTGGACAGAAGGCTGAATTTCAGATATCTCCTGTCCCTCGTTTGTACATTCAGTAGGATCTGCATTACTGCAATCTTGAAAAACAACTTTCTCTCTTCTTATATGAGCGAAATATACGGTAACACAGAGGTTGTTAATGTCTGTGAAGATTGGCTATTAGATCTGTTTCTTAAAGCAGTAATATGGTGAATCTCTTCCATGTTTTAAATTCCAGAGGGAGGTGAGAATGAAGATAGAGAGAGATTTAAGAAACGTGGTTAAGAAAACAGGCCTGAGAGAAATCCTAATCCAAGAAAACTCTCAATCAGTGGAGTTCTAATGCAAAGGAACTTGTCCATTTGTATAATAAGTATTAATGTCCATCTTTTGTTTTCAAGTAACTGATTTCACTTACGACATATGGGTATATTAATTGTATATGTCAATCAGATTTGAATAACCTGAATAGTGTGAGCTATAATTAAGGGAGGAAAGGCAGTTCTTAACTGTGGTCTACAGTTCTAAATTATCTCAGTGAATGAATTTATTTAATAATAGATTATAGATGCAAAGTGCTAAGCCAAAGGCAAAATAAAGTAGTTTTTAGACTTTATGTTTTATATAAACCCAGTCTCTGAAAAAACATTCAACTCTTCACTATAATCAAAAAGCTTCAGACATACTAGTTTTGGACTGAAATATTAGCTTCATCAGCAAAAGGCTTTCAGTAGTTATTTTTTTATCATTATTATCCCAGCTAATAACTGATCTTCTTTGAATGTATAACCAAAGTTTACTGAGGATTAAAAAAAAAATCTATATTTCTAACAAACGAGGTTCAGATAATGATGATTAATTTTTGTATTGAAACATTTCAGCTCATGTCTACCAGATCCCAAAGAAACATCTAAAAGCTGCCTGTTAAATTAACAATAGTAACCTATTCAACTTGGTGAAGTTAGCACATTTTAAGAAAGGACTTAATCAAGAAATGCAATTAAGGGTTATGAGGCAAATTTTATCTTTTTGGGTTAGTACTACCTAAAAAAGATAGTAAAAGAAATAATAATTAATTAGAGAACAATTTAATCTACCATGATACCATTAGCCCATTAATCAGAGACTTAGGAGCAGTGGGATGAGATGAAAGGGGGGAGTTAATTTAAAACTGAAGATTAAAGAGAAGACATATTAATGAGAAAGGTAAAGGAGAAAAGATATTGTACATACTAATAAATTTATTTTTTCAGTTAGGGACCTTATAGAGAAAAATTAAACATTTGGGAGATATCAGGAGCTTTGTGAAACTCGGAAGTTTTTTTAAATTGGGGAAAATGGAGAAATGAACCATCAGCAAGTTTATTAAATTGATTGCAATTATCTTTAAATTTTAAACCAGTTGATGATGTTTATCTTTAAATGGATTGGAACCATAGTTTTATGAGACACCAATTCTCAGTCTTCCTAACCATTAAGTTAATTGGATGAGACCATTCCCCACATGCTTTCCATAAGAAAAATGTGGCGAGAGGCGGGGCCTGACATCACTACAACACAACATGCAATCTTGGGGCTCCAGGATTGCTGTTGATATATCTGTTGCTGGATGATCCTTTTTGGATCTAAACCATTCTGAAGGAACAGTGATAGAGAAGGACATGACCTGCTGATCTCAGGGGCATCGCAAAACCTCTTTTGATCCAGGGAAAGCTCTTTTTGCCGGCTACAAGAGAAGCAGTCAAAATGGCTGCAGAAGGTTGAGACAGACCCTGAAACGGAAGCAGAATAGGAGAGATAGTGTGTTGAAATGGTGAGAAAAATCTTTATTATTAAAGAAGAGAAAACCCAAAAGACTTAGAGTTAAAATAAAATTGAAGACAGAAGAAAGCAAGTGGAAAATTAACCCTTGTTTAAAACTATGGTGTTATCTTTTTCACTTTAATTTTGTTTGTTGTCTATGGATGGACTTTTTTACAAATGTCTCTTACTTTTAAACTGGACTGGTCTTTTTTTTCCCCTTCTTCTCTATACTTTTTCCATTGTTTGTATTCGTGGACTAAAAGTCTCTTTCCTCACAAGGCTCAGCTGGATCGTAATTTTTTTCTTCTCTTCCAGAGTTTGGAGCTTAGAAAGAGAGGCAAAAACTGAGGGAAAAGATGTAATACTGCCATCTAGAGATGGTAACATCTGATATTACAAAGCTATTGGCTTTGTTTACTAAAAGGGTCAGTGGAAAAAGCTTTGATCTGCAAAACTTCACTGAATTTGTTTGAAACCTAGCAAAAGCCTTGGATGTTTTAGTGGCAGTGTTTATAACCTGGAAAAATGGTGCAATATAAAGAAGAAAAGGAACTAACATTGCGAAGAATTATGCTAGAAATTCAAACTCTTAATAATCACAGAGATAACTGAAAAAAGACTTGAAATTATAGATCAAAATACAGAAAGTACGGAGGGAAGAGTTGGGAATACTTATAAAACAACAATGAAAATTGAGGACAGAGTTCAAAAAACCAGAGAGACATATGAAAGTGATAAGAAAATGGTTGACACTGACAGCAAATCGAGAGTGGAGGAAAATGAGAAGTGTGAAATATGGAAAGGAGAGATTGATGAACTGGAACTCTATCTCAGATGTCAAAACATAGATGAAGAAAGGGGAGAAAATTTGGCAGAAACAATGAGAGTAATTTCGGCAGAAGCACCAGTGATAACAAAAGTCAAGCTCATGAAAGGAACAGATGGAGGGTTTCGAATCCTTGTAAGATATGCAATGAACAACAAGTTGTCAAGAGAAGTCCACATAAGACTTATCAAGAAAACACTTAGAATACAGATTCTACAAATGGCAAGAGATATTGGACTGCACTATTTCTGGAAGGATACAGGATGATGAAATGAAATGTTACAATAAAATTTAGTTAAATATAGTTAAACTTTGAGTACTATGTATAAGACAAAGTAATAATAGCTATAGTCAAATAAATGATCAATAATAATAATAAAGCATTTATATATACTAGATTGATAATATGAATTTTTATATAAACTGTAAGTGAGGATGATGGAGATGATGTTGAAAAGCCTTTTTATAAAAGATAAATAATTCTATATAGAATAGAATATAAAGATGTAATATCATTGGATGATTTCAGGATGATGTAATGAAACACCATAATATAAATTCACTTCAAATTTAATATGCCTCATATAAAAAGGATGTAATAATACCTATGATTAATGGATGTTTAACAATTTTAACACTTTGTATACATGTATATTAGATTGATGATACTAATAATGGGAAAAACATGGAATTGAAAATTATTAGAGAATGTTATCAATGCTAAAATAATAGAATGACTTAGAATAGGATATAAAAATTCTTTATTATTGGATATATTGAAGATGATATAATGAATCATTATAATATAAATGGATACATATTTAGAATACCTTGCTTAAAATGGAGAAACAATAGTGATAATCAAAATGAAGTATAATAATAATGTATACAAAGATATTTGATTGACAATATGTGATTTTTGATAAAGCTCAAGTGATGACTATGGAAAGGACGCAGAAAGACCTTGTAACCAATTGACACACTGTATGCAGTTGAAGAGGTTTTTATGTTATACGTTTTGTGTGTTTGTGTTTGAAAATAAAAAATTTATAAAAAAAGAAAGAAAGAAAAATGTGGCACAAAGTACAAGGAGGGTAGTCTTTTATATGATAGCTTATTGATTGAATGAATTTATATAGCTGCCATCTCAATCTTGTAATTCTAAGCAGTAATAAACAAACAAACAAAGCATAACATTACAAAGTAACTGAGGCCTATAAAACTCTCCAACTCTCTTGAGGGAACAGCCAGTTCTTTAAGGCTTTCTTGAAGTCTAAGGGGGTTGAACCATCCAAATTACAAGCCAGGATTCTATTTCCTAAAGACTAGACTAGACTAGACTAGACTAGACTAGACTAGAATGATTGGATACACAAGGAATTTGTCTCTGGTGCATAAACTCTCAATGTGCATGCAAACAACACGTGATAAATCATGATCATAAAATACAATCATCATAAATCATAAGCTAAAACACTCAGTGATAGTCATAGGATACTAAATAAGCAATCAACAAACACCATAATAGGATACTAAATAAAAGCGATCAACATAGATATAAACAACAAAGTTGTAGTCATAAGAAGCTAAGGAAAATGATAATAGGAAAGTTGAGAAAGATAATAGTAATACAGCTCTACTAGGTGGTTTGACATCCCAGGGCATAAAACAGTGTTGTAGGAATTAGTTATTCAGCAACTAATTGCTGATTAATTATTAGTTATTTGTGTCTGGTTGTTTTGGTGTTCAATGCTCTACAGCATCATCTTGATGGAAGAACTTGAATCAGTTTGTGTCCAGGATGTGAGGGGTCTAAAGAAGCTCTTTCTGGCTCATTCAACATACAGGTCTTCAATGAAAGGCAGGCTGGTTGCAATTATTATTATTATTATTATTGTTGTTGTTGTTGTTGTTGTTGTTGTTGTTGTTGTTGTTGTTATTATTATTATTATTATTATTATTATTATTATTATTATTATTATTATTATTATTATTATTATTATTATTATTTGCAGTCCTAACTATCTGTTGAAGGCTGTGTCTGTCTTGTTTGGTTTCTGTGCCAAACCAGACAGTTATAGAGGTGCAAAAGACAGACTAAACAATTTCTTTGTAGAACTATATCAGCACTTCCTTCTGAGTCTGAGCTGTCTGCATAGGAATAACATTCTTTGTTGTGCTTTTTTGATAACATTTTTGATGTTAGGTGTCCATTTTAAGTCCTGAGATATTATAGAACCTAGAAACCTGAAGGTGTCTACTGTTGGTACTATGTTGTCTAGTATTGTTAGAGGTGGTAGAATAGGTAATAAAATAGCATGGCAAAGAAGGTACATTTCCTGGGTTACATTAGATGGCATTGCTTCACAGAAGGAACCTACTGGATCTTGAGGGATGGATAGACATAATTAAAGACAGGCAATCCTACAGATAACCTGTGCAATATAGAATTTTATGGGTGAATACCAGCATCAAAAATTCCACCTGGAAGCTTACTGGGATTGAATGCAGCTTATAAAGCAGTGGTATTAGAGAGGCATACTGGGATGTATTCTCTTGTGGCTGAATTCTGGCTGACTGAGCTTCCAAAGCCATTCAAAGTATGATCAATGCTGTTTCAGTACTATAAAATTAGCCTGAAAACCAAGTGAAAAGAATCTTAATAACCTGCTTATTCAGCAAATCCTGGTGGCTGGATAATGCTACTCATTAAAATGAAAGCAAAGAAATGGCATCATGGCTTGGTGACTTGTGTGAATTCAGTCTTGGTACAGGCATGGAGAAAAAAAAAGGTGTGTGTGTGTTTGATCCTAAGTAGAGGCAGATGTAGGGTCCTCTGCTTGGGCAGGGGGTTGGACTAGATGACCTGCAAGGTCCCTTCCAACTCTGTTATTCTGTTAAATCTATTCAATCATAGCCTCTTTTTTTAAAAAAAATCTATTCATGTTGTTGATTCCTCATTTTGGTCTAAATGCATACATATTACAAGATATGAAACAGTATTTTCACTATATCTGTAAAGTACTACATTCTATTTATTCTATGAATAAGATAAAGGTTCCCCTCGCATATATATGCTAGTCATTCCTGACTCTAGGGGGCGGTGCTTGTTCTGTAGGGAGAACGAGGCAGACAGGGACTGAGGCAAGGCAGGTTGAAGCTAACACAACCTTTATTAACAGTGACAAACAGCTCATAAGTACGACAAATCTCAGACCGGCAAACAGCGAGCGAAAGACAGCTGACAGTTATAGTCGAGCTGTCAGGCGATTGACCAATCAGGTAGGTGGATTCTCCTGCCAGCAGGCTGCTGCGTCTTAGCCAATCAGGAGGCAGCAAGGCAAGTCTATGGCAGGGCAGTTCAATACACAACAGTGCTCATTTCCATTTCAAAGCTGAAGAGCCAGCGCTGTCCAAAGACCTCTCGGTGGTCATGTGGCCGGCATGACTAAATGCCGAAGGTGCATGGAACGCTGTTACCTTCCTACCAAAGTGGTTCCTATTTTTCTACTTGCATTTTACATGCTTTCGAACGGCTAGGTTGGCAGAAGCTGGGATAAGTAACGGGAGCTCACTCCATTATGTGGCGCTAGGGATTCAACCCGCCAAACTGCTGACCTTTCTGATCGACAAACTCAATGTCTTAGCCACTGAACCACCATGTCCCTATTCTATGAATATTATGAGCTAATTTTGATCACTGGGTATTTGGCAATTCTATAATAAATAGAATAGTCAGGTTTTGATTAACAGATTTCTCTGAATTTTAAATGTTCCTAAATCAGGAACCATTAAACCATGGTTTCATCCACATTTTTTTTCTTAGCTGAAATTGTTTTGTGTTTTTTTTCCCTCCCTGCTTTCTGATTGAGGAGGACAGGGTGGGAAGCAAGAAGTTCCAGACCATCAGTGACTTATAGGCTCATCTAATTATTGCTTGGCAAGGAATCTTTAAGCCTTTTTCAGGTATCTGTTAATTCAGAAAGTCAAGAAGAAGGCAGCTTGGGTTTAAGCCCTTGAATGTAAAATAATCATTTTATGAGCAATCAACTGTTATGTATACTTTCTTTCTTGCCTTACAATATCCTAATGTATTTGATCCTTGTCTGGAAATCTTTGGCCAAATTAGGCCCAAGTCTCAAACTAAGCCAAGAAGTGTCAGGAGACCTATGATCTACTATCAAATCCAGACTAAGAAAGCGTGATAGGATTCAAATATGCAGTGAAGAAACAATGGGGACCGGAGTGAGAAAAAGGTGGGGTTGAAAGTGCCTCTGCGCTTGAAAAAAGCAGCACCTGAAAATGAAGATTGGAGCACTTGTAGGCAGGCAAAATCTCTGCCTTCCGCCTTCCAAGACTAGACTCATCCCTCCATCCAAAGGGACATAAAAGTATTACAGTCCTGGAAACCTGAGAGAAGTGCCCCATTCCTCCATTTTGCTGAGAGAACCAGAATTATTTGCAGAAACTCACCTACGGGCACCCGTGTCAACATCTCAGCTAATCATTCAACAATGAAACAACTTCATCAGTTGGCTAGTTGAGTCGTACCTTGGCTTTTTCAAAAATCTGCTGTCATCCCTAGGCTACCAGGTTAGCACGCCCATGTCTTTAGCCTATAAAAAGGGGAAGGTAACCCAGAAGGTATGTGGGTGAGTCAAAGAAGAAAAGAGAGGAAGAAAATGAGAAAGTTGGAAATAATATCTGAGCAAGTGCAACAGCTACAGGGGAGAAAGAAAACCAACAGTCCACAAGCCATGAGGAAAAAATCCATCTTGGCTTGATTCCTGTCTGGAGTTTGGCTTAGGAACTCAGCCTGGATACTCAGTAGGAACATTATTTAAGAGCAGTGGTATCTCTAGTCATCACACAGATTGACGTACAGAAATTCAATTTGGGGGGAAAAAATGGTTCCAGAATGGGTAATAATTAACTCCAGCAACTACTCAGATTTACAATTAGAGTGTATTGTTGAAAGCACAAGCATATTTTTGACAGAGGAAATAGGAAAGCACACCTACATAATGAAAAGCTGGTGATCCTTTCATAAACAAATAAAACAATAATTAAAAATGGCTTACTGAAATACCCGTGCCTAACATATATGTCATTATGTTTTTTCTGATAGTCTTCACAAAACAGAAAATTGGAGACTAGTATTATGAAGTACCAGGGGGGAGGGAAATTTTGTACAGACTTTGATTTAGACTCCCTCTTCAGATGCTAAGAAAAATGATACAACTTGCCTGCTGCCTTCCCCAAAGTCACACTAATGCTATCTAATCAACAAAGATATTCACCTTACATTGGGAATCCCTGTGAAAGTAAAACTTTTATGTATTGCCTCTGCCTGCTGATTTCCTTGCAAACAAATTCTACTATGATTTCCCCTTCAATGTTATGCATCTAGATGTCTTTCCTTATTACAATTTGCAGGTGTGGATCTTGCTCCCATCATTTATTAAGCAAGTAGGGATTAGCCTTGGTACCTGACTTTGAACCAATGCACTATGTTTTGTAATCCATGGCATATGTCCTAGCATCGTGATGGTGAACCTATAGCATACATGCCACAGGTGGCATGCGGAGCCCTCTCTACGGGCATGCAAGCCATTGCCCAGCTCACCTCAACTATTCATGATCACGTGCCTCCCACTGGCCAGCTGATTTTTGGGTCTCTGCTGCACATGCGGGAGACATGCACATATGCATGTGAGCAGGGGGTCTTGTGCACATGTGGGGGGGGTAGCACAGGGATGCAGTGCCTCATTTTTGGTCTCAGGAGACTTCAGGGAGGCCTGCTAGACCCAAAATGGGCCATGACAGGGTCCCACACATGCACGGGGGGAAGGGGGAGCATGGGGGGTTGTGCACATGCATGGGGTGGGTCACGCATTATGGGTGTGAGCGCATGCATGCAACAGCACGCGAGAACAAAAAGGTTAGCCATCACTGTCCTAGCACATTAGCCAGCTATACTACAATTACGTAAACCTTGGTTTAGTATACTGAAGTTCTAGTTGGGGTGTTAAAATGGGAACACAATTCTACACAGTCTTTCCCATACTTTAAATTTGTTTTTGAAAGTGCAAATCAGGATTTTTATATTCTTAGCCTTAACCTCAACATAGATTTTATGTATCCCTATAGTATCTTCTGTATATTTAAAAAGTGTGTTCTGCCACTTGATTAAAATGAATATTTTTGTCTGAGGTTCAGAATACAAAAAGACTTGGGAAAATCAATTACCCTTTGCTCCTCTTGTTTTCCATTGATATAACTTTCTGCATTTTTAACTGTTACATGTAATTAACTCGGTTCTTTTTTATTATTTATTTACTGCAAGCAATATGAAAATAAAAGGGGCTTGCTACCATCACCAATTGAAAAACCCACAACCTGCCTTGAATATCATCATTTGGCTGATTAAAGCTTTCTGACGTGGAAATCAGTAAAACTAGGGCTACTATGGCTTGATTGCAAATAATAAAATAATATAAAACATATATATATATAATACAAAATAATATAAAAGAATATAAAAGAATATGAAATAATATAAAATAATATAAAATAAAATTCCAGATAACAGCTAAAGGGCAGCAAAGAGTGAGATGTTTTGTTTGTTTGTTGTCCTTTACTGCTTGTCCAGATTTTTGTAGTCCACATATCGTAGATTTATTTTACTTTACAGATACACAATTAAGTCTTTAAACCTAAAGGAAAAAATACATAGAAACCAAAAAGAAAAGAAAAAGTTGGGAAAGACAGGCCTAAATAAACCAAAAATGTAAGGGAAAAAGGAAAAAGGGTGTTAGTACTTACCTGATACGCCTCTTCTCATAGTGGGGGAGGAGTAACCAGGATGGGTTGACCTTGTCCTCTCTTGATTGGACTGAGTCAGATAAGCTCTTTTAGTCATGCCTTGGACACCAGGCTCCACCCAGTTATCGGCAAAGAACTCTATCTAACTCACTGTGTCATCCACTCTAGACTTTATTTTAGTTTCAAACCTTTATTTATTACTTCAACAGAACAGTTCAACAAACAACATAACAATTTTGCAACATACCCATATCAGGGAGGGGCTGGATACTCCTCCCCCCTATAAGAAGAGGCGTATCAGGTAAGTACCAATGCCCTTTCTCCATAGTGAGGGGAGGAGTATCCAGGATGGGACGAACCAAAGCCTACACGTCCCTAGGGAGGGTTACACATTTGAGTATATGCCCAAACTTATGCCTGGTGAGACCTCTCCCCCACCTTGCGAACATCCTGCAACACCCTATGTCTGAATGAGGCTTCCACAGAAGCAATGGAGTCCAACTTGTAATGCCTCACGAATGGTGAGGGGCAAGACCCTGTGGCTGCCCTACAGATCTCAGATAGTGAGGTCTGCTTGGCCCAGGCCAACAAGGTGGCCATGCTTTGTGTAGAACGTGCTATGATAGAACTCGGTGTCTGCAGACCCCGTGCCTGATAGGCAGAAGCCATAATGGTTCTTAGCCTCCTGCCTATTGTGATGGAGGTCCCTTTGTTCCCCAGGGACCCCGGCTGGAAGGAAACAAATGGGACTTCCGACTTCCTGTTCGGCCTGGTTCTTCTGAGGTAAATCCTCAGAGCCCTCCTTGCGTCCAAGGTGTGCTACTTCCTCTCTAATGGGTGAGAAGGGTCCAGGCAGAAATTGGGCAATATCAGCTCCTGTGAGCAATGGAAGCAAGAGCACACTTTGGGTATGAAGGAGGGGTCCAACTTTAGCACTACCCTGTCCTGGTGGAACACGCAGAAATCTTCCCTGGTAGACAAAGCCTGCAGTTCGGATATCCTCCTGGCAGAGGAGATGTCCACCAAAAAGGCCATCTTAAGTGTCAGGAACTTCAGAGAGACAGTACGTAATAGTTTGAACCGAGGGCCTGTCAGAGCGTCCAACACCCTGTATAAGTTCCAGGAAGGGTACCTGTGCACCGTGTGTGGTTTATGATTGGAGGCCCCCTTGAGGAACCGCCTGACCATTGGATGGTGAGTCAGTGTCTGAGAACTACCACCCAGGAGTACCGATGCAATGGCCAAGACCTGTCTCCTAATCATGTTGGGAACCAACCCTCTGTCCAGCCCTGCCTGAAGGAAGTCCAAAACTTGTACAACAGTGGCCCGGACCGGATCAAGGCTCCTAGAGATGCACCATGTTGAAACGGCCCACCATGTAGCACCATAATGCACTCCGTGGAGGGTCTGCTATCTGCCTGGATAGTCTGTATAACCCTGGGGGAGGAGAGATCTTCCCTCAGGGTGCTCTGCTCAAGCGCCCAGCGGTCAACTGGAGCTACTGAGGGTCCAGGTGTTCCAGCGACCCCTGACTGAGGGAGATCCTCTCCTGGATCCTCTCCAATTCCTGTCCACCAAGAGGAATTGGAGATTGGCAAACCAAAGCCTATGGGGCCAGTGTGGGGCAATCAGTACCACCTCCGCCCCCTTCCGCAAGATTCTTTGTATGACCCTGGGGATCAGGGATAAGGGTGGATAGGCATAGAGGAGCACCCCGGGGCCAAGGGCATCAGAGAGCATCTACCCCCTCCACCCCCCATGTCCGATACCTGGAGTAAAACCTCGGGAGCTGGACGTTGAGAGGGGTGGCGAATAGGTCAACCTCCAGGCGTCCGAAGCACTCTGCCAGCTCCTCGAAGATTGCTGGCTGCAGCTTCCACTCCGAATTGTCCACCTCAGTCCAGCTGAGCCAGTCGTCTCTGATGTTCTCCACCCCTGCTATATGTTCTGCCCTCAGCAAATGCTGTCTAAGATCATAGGCTATCTAAGGTGCTTCTGCGATTTCTCATAGTCAGACATCCATTCTGAGTTTGTGGTGGGTTACGGCGTGGGGACCAGCCTGTCTGATGCTTTTGCCATGGCTAGAAGGGTGCTATGCTTCTATGACTAGGATTAGCTCAATTTTTTTTAATGTATTATGGTGCGATGCCAGACTTTGTAGATGCAGGCGCAGTTCATGTGTCAGCCACTAGAGTGCATTGCAAAACTTTGTAGATGCAGATGCAGTTCGCTGGTCAGCCACTAGAGTGCATGTAAGATGAAGTGAGGAAAGCTAAGGCTCACAATGAAAAAAGGCTTGCCACAAAAGTAAAAAAATAACAAAAAAAGGCTTCTTCCAACATGCTAAACCCCAGAAAAAAGTTAGGGAAACAATTGGTCCATTGCTGGGAGAAAGTGGTAAGAAGGTGACAAGCAACAGGGAGAAAGCATCATTTAACTCATGATTGGCATCTGTCTTTACACAAAGGGATAAAACAGCCCACCTATAAAAAAAAAAGCACCACAAAACACAGATTAGGAACACAAGTTGAAATAGGGAAGAAAAATAGTAAGTGAGCACCTGTCTACCCTAGACGATTTCCAATCACCAGGACTGGATGGATTACACACCAGGGTTCTCAAGAACTGGCAGACAAGATCTCCGAACAACTGAACTATATCTTTCAGAGATCCTGGAGCACTGGGGAACTACCAGAGGATTGCTGATGTGGTCCCATCTTTAGAAAAGGGAGAAAAACAGATCCAGAAAACTACAGACCTATCAGCCTGACCTCAATACCAGGAAAGATTCTGGAAAGGATAATCAAGTAACAAATTAGCAAACACTAGAAGCCAACAAAGTAATAGCCAAAAGCCAATATGGGTTTATCAAAAACAGATCATGCCAGCCTAATCTTATTGCATTCTTTGATAATGTGACAAAATTGGTGGACCAGAGGAATGCTGTTGATATAGTTTACTTGGACTTCAGTAAAGTCTCTGATAAGGTAGACCATAAACTACTACTAGATAAAGTACAAGAATGTGGGTTAGACAGCATCACCACCAGATGGATTTGTAACTGGTTGACCAACCGCCCTCAATATGTAGTCCTCAATGGAACTGCATCTACATGAAGGGAAGTATGCAGTGGAGTACCCCAAGGCTCTGTTTTAGGCCCAGTACTCTTCAACATCTTCATCAATGATTTGGATGAGGGTGTTAGGTATGTAAGCTAACAGTTGGGTTAGCAATAAATACGCCATGATAATAGTACTTTTTCTTTTCTTTTTTTTAGATTTTTTTTATTGTTTTAATTAAACTAAAACACAAAAAAAATTCTTAATTACATCTTGTAGAAAGCATGTCGATTGGTTACAAATAAATTTCATGCATTACTATACATCCTTCATATTTTTA